>NW_010206500.1:84349-139367 GCF_000695765.1 Mesitornis unicolor
GCTGAAAAAGTAATTCTCCTGTCACATCAATTTGCCCTTCCCACCCCTCTCTCTCCACCCTCCATAGATGATCTCTTTTTCACATTATTAGCTTTTTCTTTCACTTTCACACTCTCTTTCTCATGCACTGTCAGCATAGTTTAGGAAGAGTGAGGCCTAAAAGACCAATGAAGTGATGTCTGGATGACATATATGACTTCGGTCTTGAGGTCTTTTTTAGCTCCATTTTGCATGATTTCATTATACTGAGATGTGAAATCTACCTCTGACCTCTCTGCAGTGCAACCATCATTTATACAATTCATGTTCATGTACTGTTTTGGTTTTTGCCATGTTGTCCTTTACCTTGGAGGGAACCCTGACTTCTGGAAAGTTTCCTCTTCCACTTAACCCACTCTGAGCTATGAGGCATAAAACCCAGCTACTGCCCACAATGAGCAGTGCCCCCGAGACCATCCCCTACCACACCATGCTGCCTCCACTCACCTGTGTTTTCCACAGCCTGTCCACAGCCTCTGCTGTTGCATATAGCCTGAGAGGCCTTCAAGGAGAGACATTTTCCCTTGTGTTCCCCCCAAGCCCCATGGAGGTGTTCTCTGCGGTATGAAGTCCTAGATGCTGCTGTGGAATAAGCAATGCTGAGCACCAAGAAACTGCTCCACTCTGGTGGCATGTTAAAGATGGATTGTCACCCTTGACATGATACCCTTAGGCAAAGTATGTGAATTTCTGCTCGCCTGGCTCTGCTTGACCAACTATTGGTGCCTCTATGTTTGAAGTTCCCCAGCTGAAGATAAATAATTTTCTCTCTTCACACATGAAGATAGCACAAATGATGGATAACTTGTGCAGACTTCAAAGAGAGCAAAGAAGAATACCTCAAGGCCCTTTTTCAGTAGGGGGAACCCCCAGATAAATGGTATGTTTTCTGAAAAGTCAGATTTTAAAAAAGCTAAAAAAAAGCCCTGGATCAAAATGGAGACCTCTCTCTTTCTGGAATGTAATGTTTTGCTGTAGTTAAGCATTTAAGTACAGTCAGACAGTAAGCTGATTTCCATGGGGCATGAGGAGACAGGACATGACATGTTCATTCTCACCCAAAACCAACCCTGAGCTGAAATGCGCTACAAAGGAGCAGAGCCTTGGGCAACCTTTCTGCCCAAGGACCCTTCAATTGCAAAGGGAACACTTCAGTTCCCTTTCTTGGAAGATTTTGTCCTCCTCTATCAAAGAGCAGAGTGGAGCGGGTATTATGTGAAGATGAGATTATTGATTGTGCTTGTCTGGAGTGGGGGAATGAAGCCCTGAAACTCCCCTGTACGGCCAATGGAAATTAACATGTAGGTGCTGGAGGGCTCTGTAGGGAGAAGAGCCCTCTTACACTTCCTCCATGGCACAACCAATGACTGTACATTTTAAATGCCTTTCAGGCATTTACATTTTCAGGGACTTGGATTATGATTTATTATATTTACATGCGAGACAAATTAAAGAACAATACAGAAAAGCTAAGGAGGGGGGAGAGCTGATGTCTGCTAAGAGGGTTTTCATAAAAGCTTCCCCCATTCTTGCTTATAGACTGAAATAATCCTTGTAGCCACTGCATTATGGATGGTTTCAGGCTCAGGTCATAGAGCATTTGTAATACCCTGGGGCCTGAATCTGTCTGTGTGCTCCTCGGAGTACTGAGGTTCATGGTCTTGCCCCATAGGTACAGCTGATATTAAAATAAACATGATTGTTAAAAACAAGCCCCTGCTCTCCCCCATCCCCCAAACCCACCACAGTGCTATATTAGGCTGCAGTTATACAAGGACCTGTACTAGCACAGCAAAGAGCTGGAAACTCTGGTGGTATTGGGGTCAGCAATGAGTAGCTAGGGACAGAAATTAGAAATGTCCTGCAGCAGATCTGTCACAACAGAGGAAGTTTCTAGTCTGTCTGGTTTCCAGCTTCACAGTCTTTCTCCCCTTCAGCTGTTTGTTCCTTCCCCCGGTCCCTTGTTGGGTACTGAAAGAGGACTGCGCCGTCAGCTGCCTGCTCCTTTTGAACTCCAGTGGCAGTTCCCTCCTGAAGAAGCTTTGTGCAAAATTACTCACCTCCTGATCAACTACATGCTATAAGTTACATTACATCAGAGTAATCGAAATTATTTTAGAGATGTCCAGTATAGTTCTGGATTTTAAAGTCATGGCAGCAGTTTAAGAGGTGAATAATTTCCTTTCTCCTTGGAGTACACGTTCCACTCTGTGCCTTTTTACATGTATCTATACTGCTAAGCTGACAGGGTCCAGCCTGACTTCTGAGACCAGAGTAGTTTAATTCCCATGTTGCATTTACATGCAAGTTGTATGTTTAGGATAAGCTGCAGACGTCTCCACCGTGAGATACTCCAGCACTGTCAGCACCTCACTGTGTGTCTTAATTCTTGTTTATGCAATCTGGAGTGACACCACCAGGCACACTACTGCACGAAACACCAGTTGATATATATCTGGAGCTTGGATCTCCCTCGGTTCAGTGTAAATACCTTGAACTTGATATGACTGCACTTTTACAGGGACTGGAATAGGCTAGAAACTACAAAGGCCATGAAGGGCAGCACCCAAATCCTATGGGAGATCTGCTCTGAGCTCAGACTATGGGTGCATCCTTATGGTGTGAGACAAGAATTAAGCTTATTTAACAGTTCTGAATTCCAACATGATCCTTCTTTGTGGAAAAAAGACACTGTATCTGTTTCATTGCACGAGCTGAATTTGTAATTTCTAATCCTACACTTTCTTCTGCTTTTCTTGAATTGTAAAGGCATATAATGCAGTGATTTCAAATGACAGATCTAATAAATGTACAGTTTGTTGGAATCATATCTATTTATTCCTTTATTTAGGCAGTTTAGACTTACTTAAATTAGTGTTTACTTCTTTTCTCCTCTCTTGACAGGTAGGAGGATGACATGAGCTTGTGTTCAGGCTATTCATACTAGAACACTTTCCTATCTGTCATGTTTGTCTTCTCCCACTCATGGCAAAACAGGTAACATGAAGAAATGTCAGTGATCCATTATTTGTTTTTTAATAGTAAATCCACTCCAGTGTTTGTAGATGGAAATTTTACATGAATAACTGTCCAGTCAAGCAGTAATTTATCACTGAACTGAAACTGTGCAAAGCTCTCTGGGATGCTGTAGTCAGTTTTTGATCTGGGGAGCTCTGGGATGTGTCTTCATGATAATCTAGCACATTGTTTCATGTCATTTTTATGTACATTTACAATTATTTTGATATTAGTGTTTATGTTCTTACTTACCCCTACTACCATGTTTATAGAAATGATTTATGGTGGTGGTATTTAAGGTGTATTCTCCTAGGTCCTGTTTGCTTTGCAAAAACAGCAGAAGTTTTATGGCAAATCTTCAGAAACCTGCCTGAGGAAACTCTGTGTAACCAGAGTCCTCTGTCTATGTTCCTTGTTTCTTTCCAGTCCATGAAAAAGTAACATTTGAAAGCCAGTGCAGCTATCTGTGATTCATAAACTTGCTAAAATTTTTAGTTCATCTTGAAGTATCCTAAGCTGTGACACAAAAAGGAAAGTCTCAGGCTAGTGCAGATACACGCAATGTATCTGCTTACCCTGGCTGTCCCATGCACTGGAGCTTTTCTGGGTGATGTGATGGCTGTGATGGTTCTCCTTCCTCCCTTCTGAATTTGGTGATTGTCTTTTATTCCTCTTTTGTTTGTCTGTTTAGGTGATAATAATAGGAAATCATGTGATAGCCTATGACATCACAGCTGTTTGCAGTTTCACTTTTCATATTTATGCAAGTCCCCTGAGACTCTGGTGAGAGAGTATTTTGCAGCCAGAAATAATTTCCCTGTGTTCATTTCGTTTGCAAACCATTTTTTGTATATCTTTCCACAAGTTCTTTATTCTTGGAGGAGTGCAGAGAAGAGTGGGAAAATTACATATTTTTGGGGTAATTTATAGGGTTTTTTTGACTAAAATTCCATGAAAAATGCAAGTCTTCACATGCTCAGAGTAAAGCCAAAATTTTTCATTTCTGTTTGAACATAAATGACATGGTTTTTCATTAGCACCTATGTTGTCTGTGGCACTGGTCTTCAGCTGCTTTACCTCACTGCTAAAAGATGTTTACATATCACAAACTTGTGTCAAATATAATTTCTCAGATTGGCTTCCTTTAGGAAAAGGGTAGTTGAAGAGAAGAAAAACAGTTGATGGAAGGGAGAAAGTGTTACAAAAAATGAAATACAAATTTCAGGTAACTTTGTAAGAAAAGTGCTGATCCAGTCGGTGTTCTGCTTAGAAGTTTCTGTTCCGTCTTGCTTTGTTTCGTTTTATTTTGTTTGGTTTTGTTTTAAGGATGAGCTGTAATGGAAACATGTGCCCTTCCATTCTGCTCTTAGATCTTTTCTGTCTAGGATAAAAAATAATTCCCAGAGCTTAGAATCACAAAATGCCTTTCCCTCGCAAATCCCTCAGAAGGGCAATATGCACAGCCCTTCATTTCACAGTGGCTATTTTCTGGGCCTGATGATTTTTATAGCGCAGGTACAGAGATTTAGCTGAGCTATAAAATTTCTCTAGCTGGCTGAAAATAAAAGTAGTCTTTAGTCTTCATGATATAATTTTTTTTCCAAACAGTAGTATCTCTAATGTAATGTACTCTGACCCACTTATGCATTTTGACTGAGGAATGGAGTTATGCAACCATCTTTTAATATGAGGGCCTTGGCCAGTTACCATCTGCAAAAGCATCATCTAAGTACCTGCAACAAGTCTATAGCTCTCCTCTGGCACTGTGGGCTCATGGTGCTGAAGAGCAGAAAAAGAGAACATTGGGAGTTATCTACCTTGGATGAAGAAAATAACTCAATTTACTTGTTAGGAATGAAATTGGGATGACAGTTCAGGAGCTGAAAGCTGTCTTCCATGAGGAAGATGAATGAATATTTTGTAGTACTTTCGTAGGAGAAGAATCAGTTAAATTAATTAGAAAAAATATCTGATAACTAGACTAGGAAGGCAGTACATGACAGAGTTTTCTGTCAAACTTCTAACACCTTATGCTTCCTAAAACATTGATTTTTTTCCACTGAATTAAAAAAATATAGTGCAAGAAGTTGATCTTAAAACTATGATAGCTTTTTTAGAGGGTAGTATAATTAATATTCTGACTGGGCCTCTGTTGTGACCTGGTGAGAGCTTGTATTTATTTTCTGATCTGGGAAGGAAATGGGTTTGAATAGACAACCATATGTCAGTTGTGCTCATATACAGTAATAAATGCAAGGCAAGATTTGTGGGGAAATGTAAGATCTTTTATTAGAGCAAGTCATATAGTTGGGAAAAAAAAAAAAAAGAAAAGCTTTCAGGCCCACAAGCACTTTTTCAGGTCTGAAATAGAAGTAATTTTCAAAGCTAAATACAGGTGAAGAACAGTTATTCTGAGTTTAATTAGATTGTTAATCATTTGGACCATCATTTGGAAAAATGGGCAGCTGGAACTGCAGTTCTTCAAGTGAAATTTCTGATTGTTATTTTTCATTTAACTGCCAAATCTCCAGTAGAAAAAAAAAGGTAGTGTGTTGAATTTCTGTATCATTGTTAGGAAAGATATGCCTGGCTAATTTCACCTGTTTCTTTCTGTACTTTGATCCTGATTATGGGACCTTGGCCATCTAATCTTAATTCTTTTGAGAGACCAGGAAAATGCACCACAAATATTGAACACAAGAGCACATGTTAGTGTAAATAAGCTGTCGAGCTATCAGTATACGAACGGAATTACACCAGCGATACCAAGAACAGCAATAGCTGGGCATTAGCTTCCAACAGCTAAGAGGCAGGAGAAGACAAAATCGTGCTGAAGGCTCTGAGGTACCAGAAATTTCGGATTCTCCCTACTAGAAATTGAAAATCCTGAGACTTGCACAGTCTGTAAAAAACTGAAGAAAGGATGTAGACAAGTCTGACCTGAAGGCTTGTAACACAGCAGAAGTACCCACTGGTCTCGTCTAACTCATTGTTTCATTAATTTAATCTAATGTGTGTTTTCTCGCAGCAGTTGTGTGAAGTCACTATTGTCTCCATTTTAAGGACAAAGAAATAAGGACCAAGACAATTGTCTTCCCTGAGGAAAGACATTTCACTTTGTGATGTCTGAAAATGTAGAAATAACAAAATATCTGTCCTTATCTTTTTGTGTTGCGATATACAACTTTATACACTTGTGCTGTGATTACATACTGCTCTTCTCTTTCCATCATTACTGCTTCTGCAAGACTTACTGTGACCTCGATGTGGCAATAGCTTAGCTGTGCCTTCTGAAATCCACACTGTATTTTGCTTGGATGCTAGAGCGTGTTTCCACCCTGCAGTAAGTGCTCTCTGCTCTTTTTTGCTGTTAGCCTGTGGGCTTTCAGCGACACTTGGGAAAGGGAACGTGGCCACCTTCTCCTTCTGCTACCTTGGCATGTGTGATCTGTATTGAAGAAATTATGCTGGTATTCCAATGGCTTATTTTTAATTTCACTAACATAACAAGTCATTATAATGGCTATCAAATAGCAAAAATCTTGTAAATTGAAAATTTAGAGTTATTAATTCAGAGATCATAGAAGGTAAGTGACTTCTGAGTTAAAGGAAATACACTGTTGTTTATATATTCTGTGCTTAGAAACCTCTTTTCCCTCCTTTAAGACAGACACTTAATTCAACAGTTCTGCAGCTTGAAGATTTAATTTTCAGATGTAGGAAGCAGGTAGTTTATTTTGTGGCTTCTTATTATCGAAGGTTTATAAATAACTGGAGAGAGCTAAAATTCCACGTTTCAGGAAAAAACTCCAAAACATCAGAAAAACCCAACAAAACCAGACTCCATCACATTTTCCATCCAGATCCATGACCTTGATAGCCTGTATGGGTAGAAGTCCCTTAAATCTGAGGAAGGGAAATGGGCATATCTTAGAAGTAGCAATTTTGCATTAGACATTTTGTTATCATCCAGTGAATATTCTTGGCTGTAGTATGTCTTCCTTTTGTTTTACAATTGTGTAAATCACAATCCACAAAACAAATAGACATCTGAAGGTGTCTTTAGAACAACCCCATTTATTTGAATAGAATGATTGACAAGAAATATGTTTGTGTATGGAGCAGCAAGCAGACTTACTCTTACCTCTTACTGGCAACATAACCTATAGTCAGTTAACTGAAGATAGACATAAAATGCTAATAAACCATTATGCTAACTGAGTTTGTTATTATGTATATAAATTTAAGAGGAGAAAAGTGACTCATTCTTAGAATCAGATCTTATTTGCCAAATTTCTGATCAGATCAATACCAATTGTACAAATTCTACAAAGCACATCACTGTAATTAGTAAAAATAAAATGTAAACAATGTGCTAAATAGTGGACAATCATCTGTAAATATTATTTTAAAGATGGAAAAGTAAAACCAATATTGTAATTGGGATTAACACTGAACAATGAAGTCACAGAAGGAAATTGGTAGCCTTTGATACAATTGGGGAAGTTTATTGTCATTTCATTGGGCCAATGATTTTACAAGCAGGCTCTCTGCAACATGGCAAGAAAAAAATATAAGGAACTTGTTTTGATTTGAGACATTTTCAGAGGGCTATTTTAATTTAATTAATGAAAAATCATAGGTTAATTGCCTTCTGCTTTAATGTGAGGGTATTATGCATGCAGGCATATTTTATTTATATCTTGACTGTTTGATGTACACAATCAATTCAAAAAGGGATAATGAAGAAGTGTTCCGCCCTGTGTAGAATAGTAATTAGGGACTCTAGTGCAGGTTTTTTTTATTAATTGTGCAGTTCTGTAAACATGTTTGACATAATGCTGAGAAAAGCATTTGTCAAATTTTGCTATTCTCCTCTTTTCTTATTCCTCCCATCCTTTCTACCCCCACCCTTTCTCCCATTTAGTCAAAACACACAGTGTGGCATTAACCCTCACTGCTTCAGCAGCAGTCTGATTTCATATGAGATGTGTGATGATCTACAAGACATCGAGGAAAAGCTGCCCCTTGAAAAGCCTACATGCTGAGAAGTATGTATGTCGATAACAGAAATGTTAATGTTTTCGGGCTCTGGAAGAGTCTAAGAAAGATGCTGAGCTATAATGAGGTGCTATATCTTATAACAGCAACCGGGATGTATTGGGCAGAGTTGTCACTGTGGCAACAGGAATATCAGTTCTTCTGAGATTAGACTGGGCTGAGTATAAACCACAAGGGTGAGGGAGATCATGCAAATAGAAACTTTTTGTTTCTGTTTTATCAGTTTTCAGTGAAGTCAACAAAAGCAGAAGATGATACTACACTGTGGACAGGAGTGTCTTCTGATGTATGACATTTCCTTGATTCAATTACTGACTCTTTTTAGATATACAAGAAGATACCTACACTTCTTTTGGGCACTTGTGCCATTGTGTCTCCTTTTCTATTCTTTCCCTCTCCTTCTCTTCTTATTTTGACTGTATGTCATTTTGAATGTTCAGCAATATCTCATTTTCTAGATAATTCAGAATTAACATGTCATAGGAAAACTTTTCTGTATGTACAATGTATTTCTTATAATAGATCAGCACTTCACAGAGAGTACTTAAAGAAGTCGTGTTAAAGAACCTCCTTGTGAAACACATATTATTTTGCCCTGGGTCATTTCATGGTATAGGTAGATGTTTTTGTTGCCTTCAGGTGCGACATAGGTTGTAATCATATACCTTAAGAACCTCCTAAGTTCTGCAGCAGTCAAAGGTTACCTTCTTTGAGGTTACTTGCCTCATAATTAGTTTGGAAGGGGTACTGGTGAGGTAAACCTATTTTATCTGCTCCCCAGACTACTCCTAGAGTCTTTTTCACTATAAAAATTTTCAAAGTAATGCTATTAATTTATTTTCTTGGGTGAAATTCCTCCATTCCTGCAGTAATGAAACTCACAGTAATAGTCAAGGACATTCATGCATTCTGTAAAGACTATCCAGTGCTGTCTGTGCACATAATGGGAACAACTCCACATGGCAGAAATATGATGATGGCAGTAGATATGATGATGCAAGGTAATCTGACTTGAGTATGTACAGCCAAATAGAAATCATCTACATTTAGAGTATTACAAGCCTGAGACAACTTTCAAGTTAAATAATGGCCTATATTTGGTCCACAAGAAACTACCCCACCTGGTCATGACAAACCATCTGTAGGGTACTACGAAAGGCATGTTTGTCTTGCTGAAGGTTTTTTTTTCTGACATAGTTCTAAAAGATGGAATGTAGAGACAAAGCAATTAAATGAGGACAAAGAAAACACCCTCCAAGTCTCCAGTTCCTTTGAATCATGTGGGGAAGAGGGGAGCTACTGAATTAATTGCTCCTAGTGTATGCTGAAGAGTGGGAGGTAGCAGGGCAAAAAGGTACTTGAGCTCACGTGCGCACATGCATGTGCCCACTCTCCCTTTTCTGGGTATTTGGGAATTGTGAGAGCAGGAAATGGTGCCTGGTCTCAGCAACTCCTCAGCGGTTGTCTTCTTCTGAAAGCATGGAGCTTAAGTATTACTTCAAACATCAAAACTGTACTATAGGTGGATACACAGAGAACTGCAGAATCCGAGCAAAAGCAGTCTTCACCTGGAGCCTTCTTTGCTTCCCTGACGTCCTCACTGTTTGAAGGCTGAATTAGTTGACATTGCCTTTGGGAAGGGTTACCATGAAACAGAGGTCTTTGGTGACTTTGTGGTAACTGTGTTGTGTAATAACATGATGGCAAACAGACACCCATGATTCTGATTCTATACTTGTATTTATACACATTCATGTAGACATGGTCTCCCTTCTCTTATCTGGTAGGAGAGGGAACATAAATAATCTTAGGTTGTATCAGTTCCATTGCTCAATAGGCCCTCTCCAGTGGGAGCAGGCAGTCAAAGTATCTTATACAGAGGACATGGATGCTGAAATCACAGATGACTTACAAACCGCTGTTCTTTTTCCCCACAGAAGAAATAGGCATTGTTTGATTCTTTCATTTTGTTTCATCACAGTATAATCAGTTCCACATACATGATGAGCTTCTTTTAAATACTCCGATCCCAGAGGAAGATCCTCTAGTTTCATTTGGCTTTTTCTTGGAATAATCTTAGTCCTCACAATAAGATGATAAAGTCTTGTTAATTCAAACTTACTAGGCTATTGTATTTGAAAGATTTCAGATGTCATAAATAAAGGCTTGTCTTGGATTCTTAGCTTACTTTTATAAAGAAATATCTAAAGCTTTGTACAAACAGAGCTGAAGCTTGAAAATCACTTGAAATAGCATCATTCATAGGCAAGACCACCCTTTTGTCCTGTGGATAAACAAAATAAAACTTTTAAATAGTAATGGTGAGGAAACCTAATAATCTATCAATGTTAAATTACCAGCAATAATTATTTGAGGGGGAAGATGTTTAGATGGAACATGGTCATCTGCTATTTTCTGACTATAGTTTAATGATATCTCCTAGATAAGGTGACAAACCATGACTGTGAGACTAAACCAACACATTAATCAGAAAGAGTTCATGAGGACCAGAGCTCATGCCTTCCTTGAAACGAAAAGAGCCAGAAGTTCATCTCATTACATAGACAATAAAGTCAAAGAACAGAATTTCTATTTACTGCTCTATAATAAGAACCATGTGTTTTCTTAAAACTGCTATCAGGTACATTAAAGAAGGCTGCATATCCAACGAACAATTATTTCAATAATCTGCATTTGAGTTTCTTGAATTCCTGACTATGTACAGTTTACATGATCCTTGCAACCGATACCTATTGACCCGTATTCTAGTGATGTGAATATGAATTTCTAAGCTATTGCCTCCTGGGCGTAATAATTTCCTTTAATAGCTTAGGCAAGCCCCTGAAGTTTTAATTATCCATCAGTAAAATTTTCAGAGTTCAAGTAAGGCCCATTAGTGGACATGAAGATAGATCACTGTTCAGTATGAAAAGGCTACCCTCAAAGGACCTGAGTTATTACCTACTTGGATATAAGATCACCTAATCTTCTAAAATTGTACCAAATGATTTCTCTATTAAATACAATAACTTTTGGCTGAGATATGGGATCTATTTCTGGAGGATTTGCTATCTTGGTTTAAATAAGTGACACAGAAACCAATGCGAACCTAGGTAGCGAGTTTCAAAGTTATTTTCCTTTACTTTTAAAATCATCTTAGACTTATTCCAACACTGCATTTATATAGCATGAGTGACCAAGCTCTGACTCTTGCTATATTTTCATCTACTTAGCTATATAAGTTTACTAACATCTGAAATTTACATCCTTTTTGAGTAATTACTTTGTCATATTTCCTCCTGGATAGTATATACTGAGTATCTTTACTTTCTCACAGTATTCAGGTTTTATAGTTATTGAAATAATTCCTGGAGATCTTTCTCTTGTTTTTGTCACTTATGATAAACTTAGAGGCCATTACTCATTAGAGGATTTTGCTAATTATCTCACTGTAATGTAAACAGTTCCCATTTTCTACAGGGTGTTCCCTTGATGGCACAGTCAAGGGCCATATTTGCTTCCTTCAATGCCAAGAGGCAGTGTGTTGATTCTCTTGACCCCAAAGTCATTTTTTTAGCTACTTTTCTCTCTCATAAATACTGTCTATAATCCTGATTCTTAGATTTAGTTTTACCAAAGTGCATACTGCTAAAATAAGCCAGTTTTCTGTCTGGAACTGATCTGTCCTTTTTAACAACTCCATAAATGTTTATGTCATTGGCAAAATCTACCTGTAAGATTTTCCTCTTGACTGTTGAAAAAAGTACTGTACTGAGAGAAGATTACTGCCTGGAAACATCCCCAGAACGTGATGCTTCCCTATTTTAAGATTTATAGATTTAGCACTTTTTAATCCATTTAATGTGTTCTAGATTAAGCTGAACAGAATTGCAGAAAATATTCAACTGAGACTCAGAAAGAAAACTACTAATTTCATCAGAATGAAGCAAGACTGAGTCAGAAGCTTTTTAGAAGCTGAAGTGTATCTATCCATAGAGCTATCTTGGGCAGCAAAATTTGTAATCTCATCAAGAATTGATACAAACTTTGTCTGATAGTAGTACTTTCTTTCTGTCATTGATATGTGTACATCAACTAACTACTTTTCACACAAAGTTCAGCAAATGCTTTTGCTGTTTATGCATAATGACTGGAAATATTAACAAACTGGTGTATCATTACATTCTATGCAGTACTATAATATGAGCTTGTACAATTGCAAAGGTGATAGACTCCAACCCCAATAGCATTAAGGGTGAATGATTTTGGGTATTAGTGGAAAAAAGGGGGGGGGAACTGTTAAGGGGGGCATGCAGACACAGATATGCATGGCAACAGATTATGTTGGAAGTACTTCTGTCTGACAAATGAAATAAGAAGGTGGAGAATAGAGATAGAGTTAAAAAAAAAATCCTCCCAAATGGGTTTGTTGTTGTTGCTGTAGAAGAAAAGACAGGTACCAGGAACAAGTCCTGGAAATCTTCAAAATGCTGCTTTCCGAGGCAGGAAATCTAGCAAAAGGAGAGGTGCAAAAGTCTCTGAGCTTGCTGGGCTCTGTTTAGAGGGCTGTGGATTGATGGGGTTGTGAACCCCTCTGAGGGGTAGGTGTTGCGAGCTGTCCCAGCTCTGGTAATTAGATAGATTCGGCAGTCCTTATGAGTGCCTTACGTTTACTGATTAATGTTCCACTTGTGCACAGATGTGATTTAGCTTTCTGCTGAATAAACACAACATGGGGATGGAAAGGTGATAACTGCCATACTCAGCAAAAAAGAAGGAGCCTATAAATATGCCAGTGGGTCAATAGAAGTGATTTCATTCTGCCTTCACAAGACTGCTGATGAAGTCTGACAGGGAGCTCTACTTCATTAATGCATCACAATGGTGAAGAAAGCCTGAAGGGCAAAAAGAGCCACCTGCAGCAGATTGGAGCCTGGGCTGCAGCTGTCAGAGAACAGCCAGGGAGAAATGAAAAGGGCTGCAACAAGGAAATAAAAAGAATATCATAGGCGGATAGGGTGTGTTTTCACTCCCGCCTGAAACTGCTGATAGGGGAGGCACAGTGCTCAGGGAACCAACTGTAGATGAAGCTGTGCTGCCTATCAGAAACAATTCTGGAAGTAAGACCTGGCAGTATGAAAGATAGTTTTGGTTAAGGCACTGAATAGAAAGTGCTAAGTCTAAGGATGGGTAAATGCAGGCAAGTTTAATGATTCATTAAATAATAGGAGTTTCTACTTAAGGAAAATTGCTCACAGCGCAATAAGAAAAAAGTACACTTGGGAGGATGCACTGGGAGACGTGTTAGATAGTCGAGATATAGATGAGAAGTGCTGTTACACTTGCTCAGTTCCTAAAGGTCTTTCTATAAGCATCTGGTAATGGTTGCTGTCTCTACTGTCTTCCCAGCCTCCTGAAACTAAATTCCCTTCCTGACTTGAGAAGGGCGTGTTGCTGAATAACCAAACTAGTGCAGGTGATTAATAAAGGTAAAAAAGAGATAAGGATGGGATGGTCATATACTAAAAATAAGCTTCCTGAAAGCCAGTCATGGAGCTAATTGAAATTACATGGTCATCTGTCCTAGCATACAACAAAGTAAGGAACATAAAATAGCTGCCATGGTCACCAGGAGCCATTGGGCTTCCTCAGTCTAGAGCCACAGGTCAGCAACCACAGGGAAGCTGATGAAAAGGCTCCTGTCCCTTTGTGGTACCCTGGGTGGGAAGCACACAAATGAACAAATAAAGACAGAAGTTCAGTCACAATCTAGGAAGAAGCACCCGATCCATGTCTCTGAACCTTTGGTCTGACTCAAGCACATCCACTTCTGTGTTTTCTCACGTGAGTACAAAGTCTTATCCCTGCATGACCCCAGAGAAGCCCAGAAACAGTCTGACTTCTCTGAGATCAGGATTAAACCCATATTGGCTCTGTCTCCTTACACGTTTCCCATTCTTTGCAGCTGGATCCTGTCTCTAACCACTGGCCTTATCTGGATCACAAGAGAGTCATCTGTACACTGGTTGTTAGGTGCCTGCTTTATTTTATTGAATTCTTTATGTATTTTCCTATTGTGTTCTCATCCTGTATGCACAGTGGCAGGAAGGAGATACAGACAGATTGCTTACTGATTCTTTCAAATGCTTTCAGAAAATCCCAGGATTTCTCATTCTCCTTTTACCCTGCTGGGCTGTCTTTCTCCATCACTACGGTTTCTATAAAGATAATTATTACTTACAGGCAAAAGTAAATTACTTACTTGCACTAACTGAAAAGATCTGGACTTTCAGAAATGTGTTTCAAAATTATTTTTTCCATCTCCAACACTTGTAACCAGACAGAGGCAAAAGTTGAATCTATCACCTGTGGCACTTCCAATTTTCCACAGAAAAATGCCACTGTTGTTACACTAGATTTTAAATGAGATGGTCTGCCACAAAGCTGACTTCCTGAGGTGAAAGAGAAAATCCTTAATATAAAGATATTACACTAGAGAGGAGGCCATTGAATATATTTTTGTACAAGCCACAGTTTGGGAGATTAAAATTAGAGGCACTTAGAAAAATGCTCATAATCTACAGAGGGCAGGGATCAGTATTATATAGTCCTGAATCCTCCCCAGCTGACTGTTCCTCTCTCAGCTATTCAGTGACTAATGACATATTCAGATGACACAGCTTGAGTTGCAAACACTTATGAGGGTGGTGAAGTCAAGAAAGGGAACTTAGAAAAGCTAAAACCAGAATGAGAGCAGTCACCAGGCATGAGGATCTGCCATTTCATTTGTGGGAGGGAGGAATTAACTCTCTTTACAGGAGCATCAGTCCCTGCTACACTGTTGGGTTGGGACTTTGTAAGAGAGTGAGTTGAAATCTCCACCTAAGCATGGAGTGTCAGGCATCACATGTAAATGAGGCTAACTGGCCACCCCAGGTTACTGTGGGAGGAAGTTTCCAATGGTCTTATGCCCACCAGAGCAACTCACAATGACATTGCCATCACCTTTCCTTCAGGAGAGAGACTGGGTCCACTCTTTCAGAGAATCACAGAATATTAGGAGTTGGAAAGGACATTGAAAGATGATCTAGTCCAACCCTCCTGCCAGAGCAGGATCACCTAGACAATGGTTCTCATCCCTGACCTCTCTTTTCTTTGGGATCTCACAAGGGACCATTGGCCTAGGCATTTGCTGGCACCTGTGGATATGGAAAGTGAATGATAGGGAGAACCAGTGACATGATGGGATTGTATGACAGGATAGTGATGTCGCAGACTACACATGAGTGGTGCTATTGTGGGCTCTCGAAGTTCCTTCAGATCAGTCAGGTCAAGGGAAAACGTCTTCCCTTAAAGGCCCTTTTGAGGAACGTTTCTCCCAAAGGAATGCCCTGGGGCTGGGTTAGAGAAGTTAGAGAAGCCATCAATGGTCAAGTAATGTCACGAGTCTGATGTCTGACTTAAGCAGATGCTCTAGAGGAGCTACTGTACTAAAGCTGCAATCAATCAGCCATACTGCTCTCAGCTTGTACCCAGAAACAACCCAAACCCTGTATCCCAACAGCTGCCAAAGCGACCAGGCTTTTCAGCCAGGCAAACACACTGTGAGCAGCAGAAGAAGCCGCAGTGCTGTTACTGTGCCTCTGAGGATGAGGTGTTACCCAGCTCATAGCTTTGTGAGATGGTTGTGCATGCCTGTGTTTACAGAGCTGCATACCGCTGACCTTGAGATGCTGCATCTTCTCAGGTATCCCTGCCATTGAAGCTAGAGAATTCTACAGCCTTGCCTGGAAATGGCATGACACATGTGTTGCATTTGGAAACTGATGCCTCAAAACACAGACTTCACCCACAGACAAAAATTGGCCCCTTATGAGAAGAGAAAAACCCCAAGACACCATTCTGGAGACTTAGTGCAGTGTGTCTGCATTTCCAGCTAGGATTTGTGCTCATGGGTCCCAAGAGCACCAAGTCAATACTCTAAAGTAGGTGCATTAAAGCTAAGTGCCATGTTGGCTGCTGCTGCAAAGCCTTGTATAAATATTACACCTCACTCTGCAAGGCAAAAAAAGTTTGGTTTCTAAGTCTATTAATATATGATGAGGATATGGTATAATTAATATAGTTTTGATTTTCCTATAAATCCACATTACTAATAACAATGCAAAGTAATTACTCAAAAAAACCTTTTCAACAAATGGCAGTTTTCACTGAATAAAAATGGAGTTTGTCTTTTAAGTGTTATTTACGGGTTTGCTGAAATTAATAATTATTAGGTTATTGAGCCACAAGATAATTAAGAAAAGTGTTTTTACTTAAACACACATGTTAGAAGCTACATCAGGGAATTCAGACGCATGAAGTGTCCTTTGATTTTTTTTTAATATATTCTAGAAATCCTGTATCCACTTGCAGACTGGCAGATGAAAGATCTTTTTGTTTCAGTTTAAAAATTTGAACATTCCAGATCTTTATTCTATGTGTTCAGGACATGAAGTAGATACCTCTGTATTGTAAATTATTTTGTAATCTGGAACACCGTTGCTAAAGTATTTTCATTCACTCACTACAGAATTAAAAGTTGACGTATCCATAGAAAATGATGCTAAAAGTCTTGGCCAAATGTTCCATATGAATATTGATGCTAACACACTCTGTGCTGATTTAGAACTGCCTTGAAATTTTTAATTTTAACTTCACAATTGTATATGTAAATGGGTACATGACAAAGCTACATGTAATTTCATTGCGTTCTTCATATTACTGTATTTGTAGAGAACTCAGTTCAGTTGCTCATACCTGATATTTTTTTTTCGTTACATAATTAAAGATATTTTGGTCCTAATACTGAAGGAGAAATTCTTTGAGACTCTATCTTGCACAATATTTTTTCAAAATTCAGAGCAGCAGGAGTAGCAGTCCCAGAGTGATCAAGCACCACTTTTGTCCATTAAGCCCTTGAGGTGCATTTTGTGACCGGTGTGGGAAAAGATAGGAACATTGGAATACTATTAATTTAGGTTATGTGTGCCTTCTTATTCTACACCAATTTGCAATAGCTTTGAGTCCGAAGCTATGTGCATTAAGTGGTGTCTTGGTTCTGTCCCACATGTATCAGTTATACAGAATCCAAAACTTACAGAACTTTCTCTGTAGAGTAATTTGATTACAATGTTTAGATGAGATTTCCTGCCATAAGAATCTGGTAAGTGATGAAATTTTGTTTATGTATTCCTGAAAAGTTTGGAGTTCTTCAATCCCATGCCTCAGTTGGAGAGCATTGATAGGCTGCCATGAAACCAATTTATTTTTCTGGTATATTTCAACATGAGGGAAGAGTGTCCTAGTGAAGAACACTGGAAGTGTATGAAGAAGCCTTATGGGAGCATGTCCTAACAAGAGTGCTCATCTCTCTCTGTCTCTTATGTCAGTCCTGTGACATTTAAAGTCCGCCTATCAAGCTTACAGGTTAGGTAATTTCTCCTTCAGTTCCCACAACCCTGGGCTCAGAGACTACTTGATAGTGGTGCTGGTATGCTCATGATCATGGTGAGCCTCTTGAATCTCCCTCTTTACTTGACATTGAGGCAAGGAGGCATCTTGCTCTGAATAGTGTTAATAAATGTGTCAGTGAGAAGTTGAGAACATCTGAAGTGAAACTGTTATTCATTTATCTCTTATCTCAGAATGTAGTCTATATGACATGATCACATTTTCCTCATTAAGTGTTTCCTCATTTACAGTGTATCGGTTTCCTATTGAATCTTGGAGCCAACCAGTATACCAAATACCAAATGATCTTGAAGTTTACAATTAGGTAGAGTGAAAATGCTGGAAATAGGAAGATCCTCAATAATTCCATGGCATCAGAAAATTAAATTTCTACAATAACAAATTACGATATAATGAGGTCACATTAGAGGAATAAGAGGCCCAGATGCCTCAATGATTTAATCTGTCTCTTCCTGTAGGCCTGCTCCTGATTTTAATGAATATTTTGATAGATAACATATTTGGTTCAAAATAGGTCTTTAAAGACAGTTGTGAGAGTATTATATTTTAAAGATGCTATGATAGAAATTCATTTCATTAACTGCCTGATAAGAAAAAATGACTCTACAAACGTACTAGTATCAGCCATACTATTATGACCCATCTGCTCTTATTGAGTAAAGTGACAGTAATATATCTTTATTGGTCTGTTCCTTGAATGCTGCAGAGGCTCATTTTCCTTGTCTAATGAAAAACCAAGTGACACTAATGAAACAGGTACTGTATATGCCTCAACTTCAGGAGAGGAAACAGAACATCAAGTAAAAACCTCTGTAAATAGAATAGTCAGGCGTAAATATATATGAGAGTCCACAAAAGAGAAAAACAGCCCCCAAACCAAGAATGTTAGTTTATTTATTTTTCTATTAATCAAATCCTTTTTTTGGTGTAAGGGCAAAGACCATAAGAAACTCTGTAACAGACATTTGTCACCCTTTTGAGGTGAGTTACACATTTATTTATTTAGATCACATCTCTGAAACCTTCCCCTAGCTCCTGTGATGTTACCTGAGGATCAAACATGCGAAGATCTGTTCTGAGTGGACTCAGGTTGGGAGTGGTAGCCCCTCTCATTCTTGCTACGTACATACAAATACACTTGCTTTTAACAGAAATGGTAATGATTCAGCAGTTTTTCAGGCACAAGAAGTCCAGGTATTTGTATAAAAATGAGGTGTTTGCATGCTTTCTGAAGGCGTGCATTTCAGACCTGTGTCTACTGAGACATCTGCTGAGTCTGTTCCTACGCCATGTCATTCCCTGCAATGAAATTCAGAAGTGACCAAGGACTCCCAAAAATGAAGACTTCTTTTTGAGAATGAATTTTATTGCGGTCTATTGAAGGCTTTGAAAATGAACACTGAGACTTGATCTGACTTCAGGGAGGAGCAAGAAGAGTAGAGCAAATGGATGTTATATTACCAGGCCACTTTGTCTTCTTGGGAATATATTGTCCTGAACTATACAGTGGTTGTATCTTCAAGCCCTTGTATCATAAGTAGCATTTATTCAGCCGATAGGATATGAAAGACCAGATAAGAGTACCATGAAGAAAAAAAAGGTCATAATCTTCTAGAAAACTGTGGATGCCCATATCCTGTTTTCTGTAGCTGACACTTCAAAATCTACAAGAATTTCTCCTCTGAGCATTCCCTAAACCTGCATAATCTGTGAATTAGATTTACTGCAAAAGAATTTTAGAACTTTTTAAGTTCTTTAGAACTTTTTCCTCTATCTAGAGTCATAGATTCAATTCCTTATCCATGTAATGGGGGTCAACATATCTGGGTCCTAGCTGTCCATGTGGAAACTTCAGAAATTTTCAGGTAGATACGTAACTCTAAACAAAACAGAAAATCATTCATGAAAAACCTGGTGAAGCTCAACAGCCAGGAAGTACCAGAGTTTAAACACCTTACAGTCTTGTGTCTGAAAACCGTACGTGCATTATGACAAAGTCTTTAATCCACATGATCCACAACAGTTTTTCTTCATACTCTTCTTGTGAGTGGTCCGATATGTCATTTAATGCTTAACATCTCAAAGCTGCACTGAGCACAAATGTATTCATTTTTCACAGTCTTTGATTCTGATCTCTGTGTCTTCTTTGTAGATATTAATGAATTTATTTATACAACACATCAGCAAGGTAATAGGATGGTGTCTCAGTTTTAACAAATTGGGAACAGAGGCACTGAGACTAAAGCCAAAATTGCCCTGTATCAACACATTTTTGAAGGCTAATTTTCAAGACTAGAGCTTAGCTTAGCTGGGCATTTGGCTGTCTTTTTAGTGTTCAGTGCACAGTTCGTATCAAACTTTTGCAATTATGGAGTTCAATACTCCAGCTGTTTTGGATTGGGCACTCAGAAAATGAAACAGGAGCGATCACAGAGAGTTTGTTCAAATGCTATGATCAGTATCACACAGAAACTGTGATCTAGGCAGAGAAAAAATTCAGAGCTCAAGACGATAGTCAAGGGACTTAATCAGGAAGCCAGCCTCTCTTCTGGAAATTTTCATCCCTTTTCACCCCATATGTCCCTTTCTCAGCAACCAGCCAGACATAGGAGTCCTACACATAACTGTCCACTTCACTTTGATTCATCCTTAGGACACGATCTGTGCCATGAAGCAGAAGTACTGAAAATGAACTTGGTATGGTATGTTTATTAAATAAAGTACAAATAAATATACTCTGATAATGTAGTTGTGGCTGTGCACGTTGTAGGTTACCCATAGGCATGGTTTGAGGCATTTCATAATTTTGAGTTCTTCACCTTGTAAACTTAACATCCCAGTAGTGAGATGGTGGTGGTTTTTTTAGAGATTTTTGGGGGTTTTTTGGCGTTTTTTTGGTTGGTTTGGGGTTTTGTTTGTTTGTTTGTTTGTTTATGTGAGTTTTTTTTTGTTTTGGTTTTTCTTTTATCCTTCTTAAACAACACTTTTCCAAGTAAAAAAAAAAATTTAAATGTCCTCTTCTGCAATCACATCAAGCCCATTATTCCTTTCTTTCTCTCAGAATCAGCAGGAGCTTTAGATACCAGACACAATTATCTTCATGCACTGAGCTATTGGTGTCTTTTTGTAGCCCTAGACCACAAATTTAAATGTAAACCTTGTTTCTTCCTCTTCCCCTGTCCTCATCTGCACTGAGTAGACCTCTTAATCTGATTCTTAGTCCACCAGCATGCTCCAAAATGTGCCAGTTGGCAGAATTAGATGCGAAGCATAGTCAAAATAAAGGAGACAGTAGGAGGAACATCCTCAAGGAGCTGATTTTAAAAGTCATTTCTGACAAGAAAGTCGCACCCACTTTGATCCTTTCAGCACCTTGAACAGGCACACGATTCTGCAATTTGTTGTGGCACCAGAAGTGTGGTGGTGTATGTCAAAGACTGCGAGCCTAATTCTGTCATTATTAGCTTATAAAAGCTAATAAAAAATTCAATATCTGAACACTAATGGCAACACTGAAAACAAGTTTACGATCACACTCTTGTCTCCCTTTACTGCCAGTGCCTTAAATAATTTTCTTATTCATTAAGATGGAGGCTGCAGCTGAGAATATGCTTGCGGCGTAGTGGGTATTATCGCTCAGCATGTGAGCTTCTTGGACCCCATAACTGAGGGAAAAAAAAGAAGTAACTTTCCTTAATTTGCCATTCTGATATTTTCATACCACTTTGATACTGATTCCAGTGTGTACACACATAATGTCTCAGACACCATTCTCATCAACATTGCTTCTGATAGCAGTTCTTCCTTCATGTTTCATTGTATTCCATATTAGAAACTTAATTTACTTTGAACATAGCATCTTTGATGCTTGTGAGACTTGTCATTCATGTATTAATGCTGTAAAATGAAGTTGACAGAAAAATTATGTACATGCATCTGCCTTAGTGTGCTGTTTATTTGTCCTGATTGCCTGTTCTTGTTTAGTTAGTGAACTTGCCTTATCCAGTTACCTGTCTGGTACCTGTTCTTCAATTCTTGTCTTTAAGTTTTCTCAAAGGAAGAATCTTTCTGCCTATGCACCCTCTCAATGACATAATCCATTCTGGAGGTCCCAATACTTGTGGTCCCTGTCCCCTCTGCATTCTGCTTCCTCACTTGAGTACACACAACAGATGTATCTGATCCATTCAATGGCTCGTTTGCATTTTGGTGCATATATAACTTCATCTCCAGACTTTCGCACAGACAGTGTGAGCACATCCCACTACCTTGAAACTCAGGCAGAACATACCCATCCATTAAAACAGATCCTGGAACTGTATTTCTTAAGGCAGAAGAGCCATCCTTTTATTTGATCATTGAGCATTACCTTTTTAACTGTATTGTTCAGAAGAGGAAGAGACAGCAACGATATGAACAGCCAAAATAATCAGTATCAGTCCAGTAATGTGTGACAGCTCCTCTCTGTGATCTCTCACTGCATTATGGGAATAGCAGCACACATTCATCCAGTGCACATATTGTATATTAACTGAGGAGATACTTTTTGAACAAAAACAACATTCCCAGTGTGAGTTTGCAGCTCATTATATCTAGGAATGAAGCCACATACCCTGTTAAAGCTGCATCTGCTACAAAATACAACAGCTTGTCAGCTTTCTGGTTTCTGTATGTACTTCAGTCTGGTGCTTTTCTGTCTGTGTTGGACTCAGAGTCTCAGCCCTGTCAATTCCTCTGTGGGATGAACCAGAGCTGCATGGAGTAGTCTCTTTCTACACCTCCAGCTGGGACTTTTGAGGAAATTATATTGTACTGAAGAAAACCAAGCTCCTATAAAAAAACTTCTTGATTTAGAAGAAAAATTAAATCATTACTGCACAAGGGACAATTTTCTTCACAGGGCCCTGGCTTTGGTGCAATGTAGTTCATTTCCAGCAGAAATCAAGGCACAGGGTACAGGAGAATTCCCTGACCCAAGCTATTGCGAGGGTGTGCACCCAGAAATGGAATCCTGTAAGAGCTCCTGGGTCTGTCAGTTTGAGTGTGACTATAGGACAGCTCCAGTTTCTGTGACAAGTTCTCCCAGAAGACAAAAAGTGATTACTGACCCCCTCACTAGTGAATCACTGAATCACACTATCAATGAGGTTGAAAGACACCTCTGGGAACTTTCTAGTTCAGCCCCCCTGCTCAAAGCAGGGTCATCTAGACCAGGTTGTTTAGTCCAGTTGAGTTTTGGATGTCTTTGAGTATGGAGACTTCACAACCTCTCTGGGCAACCTGTGCCACTGTTTGACCACCCTTGTAGTAAAAAAGCTGTTTGTTTGTTTGTTTTTTATAATTTTGTGCTTATTGCTTCTTATCTTTACACTGAGTACTACTGAGAAAAGCATGGCTTGATCTTCCTCACTCCTCCCACCAGGTGTTTATGCATTGCTGAGTTTTCCCCCGAGTCTTTCCTTCTTCAGTTTAAGCAGCTCCGGCTCTCTCAGATTCTCCTTGTATGTTGAATGTTGCTGTTCCTTATTCATTTTTGTGACCCTTCTCTGGAGTCTCTTCAGTATGTCCATGTCTCCTTTGTACCAGGGAGCCCAGGACTGGACCCAGCACACCAGATGTGTCCCACCAGTGCTGAGCAGAAGGAATCTCTTCCCTCACCCTGCTGGTAATGCTCTGTCTATTGGAGTCGAGGATGCTGTTGACTGTCTTTGCTACGTGGGTGCCTTGCTGGCTCATAGTCAGCTTGTTGTTCACCAGGACCCCAAGGTCTTTGGACACTTAATACTGAGACAGTTGGTCCCCGGTGTGTTCTGATGCCTAGGGTTGTTCTTGCAGTATCCTGAACTCCAGCATCCCATGGTCACTGTAAACAGGGCTGTCTCTGACCCTCACAACCCCAATCCGTTCTTTCCTGTAGCTATGAGATGCAGCAGAGCACACCCCATCATTGGCTTATTGATCACCTGTGTCAAGAAGTTATCACCAATGTGGTCTAGAAACTTCCTAGATTGCTTATGGTCTGCTGTGTTGTCCCTCTAGCAGATATTGAGTTGGTTAGTCTCCCATGAGGACCAGAGCCTGCAAATGTGAAGTTTCTTTCACTTCCCTGCCCCATCCACTACTTCCTCCTGATCGTGGCTCTGTAGCAAACAGCCATGAGAATGTTGCCTATGATGTTTTGCCCACTAACCCAGATCCACAAGCTCTCAGCTGGCTCCTCATCAATCCTTAGGCAGAGTTTCATGCATTCCTGTTGCCCTCTTACGTACAGGGTAACTCCACTCCTTGCATCCTGACATGTCTTTTCCAAAGACCCTGTATCCAGTCACTACATTGTTCCAGTCATGTGAATTGTCCTACCACAACTCCATGATCCCACTGAGATCTATATAGCCCTGTATAGCCCTGCACCTACACACAGACATCTAATTTTTCCTGTTTGTTCCCCATGCTACATGTGTTAGTGCACAGGCACTTCATAGAGGAATTAGGCCATGCTGATTTCCCAGAAAAGGTGTAAAAGCTTCTTCCATATTGCTGTCCTGTAGGTACTTCCATATTTGTGTGCCTATACTTGATGTGGACCCCCTTCTGCCCTGTTTTGATGATTAAAAGTCTCTCTTTTCCACATTACCCAGCACCCTTTTCTTATCAACCTAGTCCACCTCTTCTGGGGGAGGTCACCATCGTGACTCCCATTACTTCCAGTTTAAAGCTCTCTTCACCGCGTTGATCAGCCTACTGGCAAAGGTGCCTTACCTGCTCACGTAGATCCTATCTTTTCCTGACAGTTTTCGATCTTCAGAGAGGATCCCAGGGTCCTAAAAGCCAAATATCTACCTACCACGGTGGTAGATTTGGGACTTTGTGTCCATGAAGACTCAGATAAGATCCAGGGGAACTCTTTCCTCATTTTTGATGCCCCCACTCTCAGGAGCAGAAGCTGAGCTGAGAGGACTGAAGTTCATGTCTTCGTACATCCTTACACTGTTACAGACCACAGTTATCTCATCTATACACACACCCCAGAGGATGTCCTTTAAACAAATACAGCCTTTCCACAGACAGATAGGGAGGAAATGTAAATGGGGTTTTTTTTGTCCTTTATATGTAAGTACCAGAGGAACTTGAACAATTGGGACTATGCAATTTAACTAAAAAGACAAATCTGTTTTATCTTTAGATAATTACTCTATCAACTAGCTTCAACTCCTGGTATGTAAAACTGCAGATAATATTGTGGATCACTGGAGTTTTCTGACAAATGTGTGTTTTTATTCACTCATGTTTTTTAAAATCCTTAACTGTTTTGATTAGCCTAATAGAAAATACAACATGAAAATGAACTTTTCAAAATATTTCCACAAAGCAGGATGTTATATAAAACCGTTGGAAAGTAAGTTGGCATTGTAGTGACTTTTGAAGGAAGGCAAGCACAAGTACTTATTTTGAAGGGGATAGAATACAGAAGGATCAGGGATATGATTTAATTCTCCTCTGCAAACCTCCTTCCAGATTTCTAAGTCTCTCACAAAGCAGATGTCATTTTGAAGATTCAAAATAGAAAACCACTAAAAATCGGCATTCTTCAAGAATGCTGCTATGCTTTATTCCCATTTGCCAGTAGAAAGCATGTGTCCTGAATACTAATTATGTTGTATTTTAGGAAGGGTGAGGACTTCATGAGATAGCTACGAAGCAAACTCTGAAATGGCACCATGAGATAACCTCATTGGTTCCAGTGGCTGGTGCTTTTCTGCAATCTCTTCATATTACTGTAACTGTTTTTAACCCTCAGAAGCTTAAATGACAGACAAAAGCCTTATGAATAAGGCTCAGTTCAACAAAATTCTATATTTAGTCTTATTGGTAAAACTGCCAGTATAAGTGTTAGGAGCACTGAGATCCTGTTTCTGAATCTCTGATTTTGCAGGATGAAGGCAAAGATATCCAGTCTACTAATTAAAAGAGATGTTCCTCATCTGAGTTATAGCCAATGCCCACTAAAAAGTATTTTCCTTGACTTCATAAGGCTTAAATAGGAGTCTTCAATGGAAAGTGCAGGACAACTACTGGACAGATTCCCATGAGTTACTCTAGGACAGTGGCTTTCTGGAGTCTCGTTATTTTACAGAAGCAACTGCTTCTGTAATTACTCTTAAAAAGTGACGCGATGGCCAAGTTTCACCAAGAAACCATATAAATTCCTTGATATTATTCCTTGATGCAGACTATCTAAAACTAAGCAAAGAACTGACTATCCTTTCTGGGTTTAGGGTCTTTTTGATGAAATATTAGAGAAACAAGAAGCACGGGTTCTTAAAAAATCCTGAGTATGTTCCTCTCAAAGTTGATACTTGTCTGTATCACTGAGTTGGTTGACATCACAAAGGGGAAATAGTGTTCCAGCTGCAAAATCAATTCACAAGGAAGTGGTGGCAGCAGAGTTGTGTTGATGCAGAGCTGCTGCTTCTCTTCTAGACACTGAAGATGAGCAAACCTCAGACCTTTAAGAACCAGGAAATTGGCTGCTATTTCCGTTTTTAAGCAATATGCAACATGCCTGCAGCACAGGTGCCATTTTACAAAAGATGTCATTCAGCACTAGAAGTCCCCCCATCCATCAAAAGACCCACAGACATTCCCAGAGTCCACTTGCTGCTAAAAATTCTCCTACTAAGAAGAAACAGCTGTTAGTACGGCTCTAGATCTCATCAGTGAAGTAGGCTTTGCTGAATTTCTTTCAATACATATGCCAAGTATGTGCTCAGGGAAGAGATGCACAGACACTTGCTCTGTCGAGCACAGTTTCTTTAACCTAATATCTGAGTCACAGCCCTTCCAAGCTTATCTAGCTCCCCCTACTTACCATACTGAACGCAACGCAAATAAAAGCTGATCATTCCCAGGGGCTGTTGCCCACAGCACACTGTTAAGATTAAACAGTTTGCATCTTAATTAGGTTTTCTAAGGCTTTATGTTTCTCAAAGTCAGCACTGTGCAAGGGCAAGATACATCACCAGGTAAACTTAATACTGGATTCATTAAGAATCCTGTGATAACACCTAGTATCTATGGACCAGGTGGTACAGATTTTAGGTCTTTACTATTTTTAATTTTAGTCATCTCTTTGCAAAACAAGATGGGTGGGCTGAAAAGAAGTGCATGTAGAATTGTTTTATCCCAGAGGGGTGACATATGAGACACAAGTACATGTTCTCAAGCCACCTATAGGCATACTGTAAATTTTGGTGTGGATTTTTTATTTGGTTTAGTGAAGGAGTAAACCAAGAATACACTGAAACTTTTTTCACTATGTGTCTGCATTGGAACACGTCAGGAAGATGAATAATGTTTGTTTGAAAGGAGGTGTTCCAAAAGACAGTATGATGGCATACATTATTAAAACTGGCCTTATTGATTTTATAAATTGTGTCAAATATATCCCAAAACATGTTTAATTACCAGTGGCAGAAAAACTTCACATGCTCCTGCGTTGCTGGTTGACCCAACATAGACTCTTGTTAAAAAATTATAAGCCTTGGAGTCAATTCCCTGTAGGGTCCCCAAAGCATTTCCTGGATAATAATGATGCAATAGTTTCCTATCCTATTGATGATTGTCCCAGAGCACCTCAGAACAAATGCTCCCATTCCCTGAAAGCTGCTCAAGTACCAGGATGCTGCTATAAATGGTTGAAATGTGATGCAGTTTCCCCTTCAACTTCCTCCAGCTCAGTCTAATGGGGATTAAGAACCATTAAAGGCTCTTTGCAGCATATGCAGTTGCTATTGATCAGTTGTTTTAGCCAATGATCTGATTACAACTGTCTTCTCCTTCCAGTGCTTTACTGGCAGAAAGAAACATACAAACATACAAGAAAAGGTAAGGAATGAAGGTACCAGACCTTTCTGTGTGTGCTAAGAATTTGCTTAGTTGCCAAAAGGAAAGACTTCCATTATCTTTGTCCATGCATAAAAGTTTCTACCTGCAATCCAAGAAGCCAGTGTGGAGTAAGAACAGATATATAAGTCAAGCTCAGGGAGTTTGTCTTGCTGGAGCATGGCACAATGGGTTTTGCTTGCCTTGCTGAATGGTGGCAGACCTTAAAAAAGTTGAGTTTGGGAAATGCTTTCCCCACTTTCATCACTGAAAAGTTTAGGAAAACTCCTGAGAGGTGGGAGTGCCAGTTCCTGTCCTCTTAGACAACTCTGCTTTTGCCTGTGCTGAGTCAGCATTCTAACCCCTGGGCTTTTCACACAGGCCTTTTCTACCACTTCTTCTTAAAAAGAAACAGAACGTCACTATACTGAGCCGCACTGTGTGCAAATTAGGTGAAGTCCGAAAGTTCTGGATTGAGCCCCTGTGAAGGGTAGTCTGGGTAGCAGTGTGCCAACTTTCTGACTTTTTCAAGGCGGAGCTTTCCAAGTCCAGGTCTACAGTCCAGGTCCTTCTAGCATGTGGAGGCTGTGGAGGATGCACAGAGGCAGACCTGAAGCAGTAAAAGTCAAATGTGCAGGCCTTCCATGATGAAAAGTGAAGCTGAGCACAGCCTTTTGGAAAGCAATTTTTCAGTGCCAGTGCTCAGTCTCACCCAAACTCCTCTTTTTGGTGCTTATGTTCTAATAGTATCTTGAACATTCATCCTCTGAATGGCTTTTCTAGCAAGGTGAGGAGGGAAGAAAGAACACTGAATTGAGAAGATTGCTATAGGAAGTCTGAGGCAAAATAATTTCCTGAAAACTCTGATGGTCCTTTGCGGTCTCAGCATTTATTTTGCAATATCAGATGGTTCCTGGGGAAAAGATCAGACTTCATTTTCCTGATTGTGACAGTCTTTTATGAAACAGTTGTAGAGCAGGGGTAGTGCATTAATGCTAGTAGTAGTCTTATGTAAAGCAACAAAATTGCTACTATCTCACTACTTCAAGTGTAAATAGGCATTAAGTTTAAGAGACTGGATTTAGCAGCTCACACCTATGATCCAGGTTGCACAGGATTAGTTTTCTCTTTGTGACTGGATAGGCAAGACACAGAGACATTCACACGTTCCTGAGGTTCAAAATAATTTTGGACAGGAGTATTCACTTGCAAAGCTATAAATTTGCTCAACTAGTACGATGTGTCCCTGCTTAGACGGGCCCTTGGAATCTCACAAGAGATGGCCCAGAGTGGGAAGATGTGTAAATAACATCAGTAAAGTACAGTTACTTTGCTTATGAAAGTGCAGTACAGGTGGGTGTTCAGGGCAGAAGTGAGATCTCTGCCTGACAGTTAAAGGAAACGTTAGTGACTGAACAAGAGTTAAGGAAAGAAGTGGGAGAAAGGTGTCTTCCTCTTTGACCACTGCAATAATTTGGTCTTGGTTTCTAGAAAGGGCAACATGGTTTGTATTCCATTTCATGATGAATCAAACCCATGCCAGAGCAGTCTGGCACTTCACAAAGGGCTGCAGAGTCCTCTGTGCCCAAAGAGATCTGCTGCGTAGGATGAGGACCTGCTTCAGAAGGGTAAGCATGAGCAGGAAATGACACTTACCCACCTTTAGAAGTCCCAGCATTTATTGTCAACTTAGTGACTCCCTATAGCACTTCAGTGTTTTCATTATAGAAAGGATCAAACCTCAGACAGGGCACAAATAAGCTATCTAGTTCAGTGGTACCCTGGAGGAGGAGGCTACAGCCCAGTTCTGAGCCCTGATGATTCAAACATATTTGCTTCCTGTATGTGTGATGTAGAAATTCATAGAGCATTTTATTGAGCCTTTATCTGATTCTTGAGGCGTTTTTTCTTTTTTTTTTATTTGTGATACAGTTTCCACAGCTGAATACTTCAGTATTATTGAATACTTCAATAATAGAGGCCACTGGTTTTGACAAGTGAAAGATCACAATGCCCTGAAACCTCAATTCCAACAGGCAACACCAAAAAGCATATTTCTTATGACATGTCCTCAGAGCTCAGTCGGTGAGGTTGCTGATTCTCTTCCTAAGGCAGAAGAATTCCATCTAGGCTTGCACTTCTGCAGGTGTTCCTGCACCACACAGAGGTTCCAGCTCAAAGAGCAGGAGGCATCAGTGTCCTTGTGGGCTGCTATCTGGTTAGAGGTATTGCTCCTCAAGAGAAGCCATTTGTTACTCTGGACTTCAGCATAGCAAAGAGAAGTTGTCAGCAGCCTCTGCTGATTGACTCGCCACTGTCATGAAAAGGTTCTTTCAGCTGATGCATGGTGAGAAGGTGCAGCTGGAGAGGGCTATCTTGAGAATCAGAAGGGTCAGAGCAGGCATAACTACACCGAAAGAGACTGTGAAGAACTGTTACAAACAGCAGACCTGCCAGTGTTTGGAAAGGGAGCATACTGTTGTACAACCCTGTGTGGGATAGGAAACAAGTCACTGTGGGCTAACAAGCGGACACATGGTGAGACAGGGAGACTGAAGAGGGAGTTGTAATGCTTTCCACTAGGGCTTTCAGCCTAGCTTGTGGGAAACAGGACAGTTGCAGTGACATGATAAATGAAAGAAGCCTCCAGTAAGTTCTTCCTCTGGGGCAAATATCCACCACTGGCATAAAGAATTCAGAAAGCGTAAGGCACAGATCCTCTCCAGTGAATTGCTGGGGCTCCTACCTGCTTTTCTACCTTCACGTTCTCAAATTCAGGCACTTCTGCAGCACCTGGTTATTTTGTATTTGCATCTCTGAATCTTATATATAGGACCATAATAAGCAAGCAATTCTGCCATACTGCCTTGTCTTACTTTGTGTACTTAGGTCTCATGCAGAGCTGTCTTCCCTCCAGCAACATAGACTGAGAAACTGGGTGCAGCAAAAACGCTGCCAGCAGCTACTTACTATAAAAAGCTTAGAGTCCTTTGTGGGCCATGAGAGGAATGACAGAAATATAGCTTCAATTCTGGACTGCTTGCACACTACCCTTGATGAAATGGTGCCCTGACACCGGAACGGTGAGATCAGTTTCTCCACACTGCGGTCACTGTTCGTGCCAGTGGTAGGTCAGAATTTTTCCGCAGCAGTCAGTCATTTTACCCCTGACTTTGAAAAACCACAATGTTGCCAACCCTTTTGATAGCAAAAATCATATGATTTTAATGATGGAGTTTACTAATCTTTCGGTAGTTGCTGGCAGGATCCCTGTGCTGCTTTACTGCCTTGTCTTAGGATCCCTGGCTCAGAATGAATGCCAATTTTCATGATTTTGTATGGAAATAAGGTCTAAGTCGAAGCTGGCTGCCATTTCCTCAGGGAGGCAGCTTCTAGCTCAGGTGGCTATCTGCTCCTCTTATTTCATTGGAATTGAGTTATTCAGATTATGGTTGATTTATTTCTGTCAAAGGTGACAAAAAAGGTGTATTTTTTTATATGGCTTTTCTACATGTTACAAGCCTACAATTCCTCTTTTAACTTTATGCAGGAGAATTTCCAGTCCTGGAGTCTCTTGAGCTATCAACAAATTTAAGTTGTTAAGTCTTCTAACTTTTAGAAAGTTGGAATCTAAATACTTGAGTTTACCCTAGGTGAAGCATCTGGGGCAGTTATGTCTCATCTAATGCTTAATGGCCCAATCGCTTCGTAGACCCATTTATAATTCATCAGACATCTGATTAAATGTAGTTTGGTCTGACTCATGTGATAGTGTTTGAGGCTAATTTAAAGGCAGAACATTATACTTGCACAACCTGCCAATGTATGCTAAGCATGTAGAATGAACTCTCTCCTTCTGATTAAAATATATGAACCATTTTATATGGTTCCATATTCCAAAGAATACAGATTCCTTTTTCTGTGATAGCAGAAATTTCTATTTACATTGATAATTGTTTCTTTTCACCTTTTTTTCTTCCTTTGAAAACAGCAAGACAGGGTTATACTGTAAATCTTTCATTCATATCTATTTCTTATACAGTGACTCATGAAATAGATCCACAGATTACAAGACTGGGCATGTAAAGGTGACTATAGAACTATATTATATTTGAACTCCTCATGTTTTCCAGTTAGAGTTCATTATTTGATATTATTTCCCTGACTCCATATCAAGTTGATTGTAGCTTTTGGAAAATGTTAAATGACTGCAATACAGTACCATGTTGCATTTATATAATGATGATGTTCTTTATTTAATATCATAACACAGGAAGTATCTTACCCAGAGTATATATCTGTTGAAAAGTCATACAAAATAGGGTCACTTACAAAATACTGGAGAAAACCAGCAACTAATCTCAGTTTCAGAAAAAGAAAATGAAGAGCAATTCTAGCAATTAATGATATGAACGTTTAATTGCTAACAATAATAGTAGTTGAAAATGTAATAGATTTATATAACTTCACAAGGACTGTGGAACCATAAATAAGTTAAAGCATGAATTTGTAAGGAATCAGGCCTAATAGGTAAATGTGATGTCCTGTTCACAGAAGGTTAGACAGGACATGCTGAGGGAACTGATTGTATGTTAATATGGACCCATCAGATCTATTCCTTTAGTAAAGTCTGACTTTGGGCATAAAACAGGAAATCAACTTTGTTTTGTTTGAAAATTATTAGGTATTCTTCCTTTTTGAGTAGAGAGTACTATTTCTGAGAATTCCCAAGTAGATTCACTAATTAGTGTTAAAGAACCCTTTTAAAATTCCCTTTAAGGAAAGATATATCAAATCTTTTTTGTTGTCCTGAGGGATCTTGATAACACAGACTCTTCAAATTCTCTACAGAACTAAAAGTCACTGGAATATTATGCATATGCTATATTTGACGATTTCCTTAGGAGTGATGATATTTCTACATTCATAAATCATTTTCTCCTACTGTAAGGTTAGCACATAAAATATTCAGAAAAACTAGCGAGAAATTTCTGTCTTTCAAACCACTGGCATCTCCCATTGTTCACAGGCATATGGCCAAAGTCTGAGCTAAGCAGAGGTGAGCATCTCCACCAGTCTTAGCCTAACAAATCCTAACCAGGGGTAATTTGGCTTCATTCTCATTATATGTGCTAGAGAGAAGCAGTCGTACTTGTTAAGGCTACCATCAGTGGGTCCTTAAATATATCATTTTACAACCATTATTAGAGATCATATCAGTCTATTAAGACTCAGATGATGAAGGTAGGCTTCCCTATTACTCTGTCTTGAGCTAAAGCCAAAAATTTTTTAGACAGAGGATTGAGAAAACAACAAGAAGGAATAGATGGAGGTGAGTAAGGGATGGCGGCAGGGAAGGAGAGAGATGGAAAGATAGAGAGCAGTGTACAATCCATATATTGATGGTACTGCAGCACGAATGCTTCAGACATCCCTAGTAGTCTGACACGCACATTTAGTAGGGATATTAATGAATGGAGTCCTGTGCTAACTGAGAAGAAAGATCTCTTGGGGAGGAGCACTAGTAGGTTAGCCTTATCCCATGATAAAGAGATGGGGCAGGTGGTGTGTGTATTTCCATTACTTATTGAATGCCAGTAGCTGTAGCTGTACACCAGGATGGGTAAAGAAGGAAAAATGCTTCACTGGCATTTTTTTCATTTCAAAGCAGAACTCAGCTTTGCATGTATTTTGCATTGCTTTCAGTAGATCTTTCAGAATAATTGTAAAACAGTGGTTGATCATGCAGCTGTTAATGGAATATGAATTCTGGATGGCTATATGACAAAAGATGCTTGGTTCAATAGCAACAAGACTTATTTAACTGTAAACCAGACTCCTCTGTGAGTGGCTCAGGAAGTGGACACTCTCCAATGAGACAACAGAAAAAGCAGCACATGACATTGGCATCCAGCTTTGCAAAGCACCACCACAATAAATTTGGAAAAGCATTTCATAATCTGAAATGTGCTTGTACAACATATTCTACCTTTTCTAGTAGTGAACAGGCTTGGAAACATTTGATGATTGCTAATTCACTGTCAGGAGAAAAAATACAATTTTGCTTAGACTCACTTCTTGGATAGTTTGTCTCCTAATTGCAGTTTTTAACTTCCACTTTTTCCACAGAAGTATTAATCTTTCAACCAGTTTCTTTTTCTTCCTCCTAGCCAGTGTCTCTGGAAAGCTAGCTTCATGCTGCTGCGTTCGCTTCTTTGTGTGGAAAGAAAGTGATTTGCTTTTTGTATGCTATTTATAAAGAGCTTCTCCACAGAGGTGGCGTCCCCTCCCCCCCGACGGCTCTGAGCATCCTCGTACTGTGGCTACCCGCCACCTGATGTCCTATTTTCTCATTGGCTCGAGCTGTTCCCAAACCTTGTGACTTCTGCAAGCTCACGCCCAGCTGTACCGGCTCTGAGTCTCCTGCAGTGAGACATAATCTTCACTTTCACTTCTATAATTTGTCCCTAATATGCCAAAGCATCTGAACAAGTGCCCGCATTCATTCATTCCCAGAGCCCCTCATCCTAGGTTCAGCTTGGAGGTCACCATGGAAATAGTTGAATTCCTTGGCTCACCAAGGTGGCAAGCAGCTCTGTTACGCGATCTCTATTACTTGCTGGAGGACTGTAACCCATATCATTGAATCTGAGACAGAGATTTTATATTCAGATGACCTTTTATTTCCTGAAATTGTAAATACTGTCTCACCCTACATCTGCTGTTCAACTGTAAGTCAGGTGACCGATTAACTTTCTCAATGGGATTTCCCTGTGATTATGAAGCCAGGTGACTGTGACAAGGTCATCAGGAAAAACAGTCTTGTGATTTTAAGCTTGACAGAAATCTGGCAGGAAATGTAGATGAGAGAAATGTCACGCTTAGGCAATGATAACCTTAAATATCAGAGACTTATCTCAAGAATGTTTTTTCTTCAGACCATCAGAAGGATTCATGAAATATGTCTGTATGTTCATTCCTCCAGGAGGCCCTTTCTGTTCTTACATCTCAGTGTGTTATGATAAATAATGCATTGCCTTCCCAATAGCCTCGATAAAACTGCTTCCTTAACCATATGAGGAGTACATTTCAAAAAGAGAACAAGCAGAGCACAGAGATGGAAATTAACCCCAGGACCGCCAGCCTCCATTAGCAATAATGGTGTCTGACAATTCCGGGGTTAAATGAGAAGTAGGTGCCTTTTTACTGAGTTCTGCTCTTTGTTCTTGCTTTAGTGTGTGTCATTGTGGAGACTGTCATGTAAGGTTAATGACAGCCTCTCATTACCCTTGTCAAATATGTAATAATGTGGCCCAACAACAGGGCTGAATGGCTCCTGCTTGTCAGACCCCTATGTTTTGCCTAGCAGATGGTCACTGTGTTTGGAGAGGCCCTCAGATCCATCAGTGCTATCCTGAACACGTGTGTGAGGAAGGCATTTTTCCCTGATGGGACAGTTCATGGATGGAATACTAATTGGGCACAGCAAGGCAACTGAGGATTTATTTATTTTTGTTCCTGGTAGAAATATGTTGTGTTCCAGAGAGGCGAGGGAGAGAAAGGCAAATCCCCATTTCTGCCACTGCCAGCCCCTTTTTTATTGTCTCACTTCTTACACTGGCAAAATTGCTGCGTGTTATGCCTTATATTGAAAATCTGGGCTTTTTGGCTGCAGTGTCAATGGGCACAGAAATTCAGGCTTCGGTCAACTTCTGATTCTATATTTCGAAAGTCTGACTTCTATTCTCCTACCTCTTAAAAAAGAAAACAAAATTGTTGCTTATTCATTCTAAACTTTGGAGAGCATCATGTTAACATATCCCCTTGAGATTACCTCCTTCATTATTAGGATTAAATATTTATATTGTGGTAGCTGATCCTCCTGTGTTAGGTAGTATGCAAAGAGAAAATATCTGTTCCTCCTCGAGGGAACATAAGGCCCTCTAGCATTATGTTGGTGATGTGGAAAGCAGTGGTTTGCATTGCCACATGTATTGGTAGCTCACTCTGAAAGTTGGTATACTCAGCCTTTGAGCACGCACTCACACCTGTTAAACAGAGAAACCCTTGCGGCAGGAACTTAGACCCCTCAGAGATTTGGGCTGGGACTGCCCCAGTCATGTGCAGAGTTTTAGTTTGTTTTGTTTTGTGTGAGGTTTTTAAAAATTGTTTTCCTTTATTTAAGAAAACATTTTAACTCTTTATTGTTCAGAATCCAATCTTTAAAATGCAAAGCTATTGCAAAGTGATGTAATTTCATCTTTCCCCATTTGGAAACTGCACTAATGGAACTCCATTGTTCTTTGATGAAGAAGCCTGATATGAGCAGCCTGCACAACCATAAAATAATTCTGTATCTAATATGGTTAGGTACAATCCGTCTACACCAAGGAGTGGGATTGATGAGACTAAAATTAGGGTAGTTATAATCGTGTAAATGTTCTTAATATAGACAATACCTCAGTCTCCAGAACGAGAAAAAAAGTGTTCTAAAAAGAATAATCAGCTGTATTTGTTTCAGAGGAATGTTAACTCTGAAACTTAAATATAGCAGCATAGAAATCAACATGGTTAACTACTTTGCAACTAAGCCTCATAATGGAGATAATCCTGATCATGAAGACCTTTTTTATTTTCCTACATTCAAATAACATAGTACAAAAGGAACAGTGGGAGAGTGCAGTGGTTGCTTTACTCCATTTTGTATTATAGTTATTGAAACTCTCCATTGCTGACTGTAATGAAGCTGTCCCGAAGTTCCTGTTACCACCATCAAAGTCGTGCACATTGCAGTGGCAGGTCAGCTTGTTGCAGAATTCATATAACCAAGCCTGTTGTGAGTCAAGATGAAAAACTGAGAGTCAGGAAAAAAACATTTTGTCTAGTCTTTCCAATTGGAAAAACATTAAAAACTCACGTGGAAAATCTTAATCACTTCAGAAGTATAAGGTAAACACTGTACAAAATCTACCCCTGAGAATGCCCATGGGTTTTTTTCAATAGATTTAGTCTCTTCACTCTCTCATGCCCTTCAAATCTCATTGATTTTTTTTTTTTAAGGCAGTAAAATGACTAATTTTCCATCTGTAAATGATTCTGGTAAAGGCTAGATCTGAAAGTGGAGATCTAAAAGGGGAGAAACACATACAGCTTAGTCACTTGTGAATGTGCATCTGAGCGAGTGAGAGAGACATTTTCTACTACCAGCCTGGCAGCAGCCCTTTAAAAAAAATTCTGCAGTCAGCAGCCTTTACTACTTTCTTTTAAAGACATTTACTGCGAATATTACTCAAGCTGGTACAGTTCCCTTTACTCTCTACCAGTGCTTTCTTACTGAAATAGCAAAGAAATTGGACTTCTCTGGTAAATAGCTAGTTTGGTAGATACCTGCTCCTTGATACTGGCGATTTTCCTCACGGAAAGGATCCTAAGAATAGAAGACAAGAAATCATGGGAAGTTACTGGGACTTCTTGAGGGAAAACAAATTAGAAATAGAAAGGATGCAGCATTTGAGTCAGCTTTCTACCATGCCCACACCATGATGTACTATGTCCTAGGGGAATGGGGCACCAGAAAAAAGAGTTGTTAGCGTATAGTATGTCCACTTTCTTAAGAATCACAGAATCACACAGAATTACAGAATGTTAGGAGTTGGAAGGGACCTCGAAAGATCATCTAGTCCAAACCCCCTGCATGAGCAGGACTAGCCAGAGGACTAGTGAAATATAAAAGTGTAGGCCAAGGCTGCTAATTAGTATATATAAAGGTGGTAAAGGAACAGAATTATGTAAATTAAGATGGCAATTAAAACCAGGAATATTCTCAGCAAGTATCTCTTAAATTAGCAGACATGTAATAAACTCAACTGCCTTCTCTGCTGGTTTTCTTAGACAGTGATTTCTGAAGCAATGCAAAGCATCATGAGCATGGAATTGAAAACTCCCCCTTTTTTATGAACCCCTTTCTAATGCACATTGCAAATTAAGCTTGTGATTTTTTTGTCTCTAAAGTCACTTTGCTAATACAGTGTAGCTCATGACTTTACAAAATGAGGAGAGATAGACAGAACTCCCATGTGACCCATATTTTAAAATGAAAGCCCCCTGACTTACAGAGGAGAACGCAAGTCTAGCAAGACATAGATTTTTTGGTTGACCAGGAGAAGTGGTGAATCCACCAGTATGTTAACAAAAGTCTGGGAAAGTAGCTCGATTTTCCTGCCATTTAACACCAGGAAGAACTGAAGTGCAATGACATTGCTTTCCACAGAGTATGTGGCAATATGGTAAAAAATCAGAAGTGGTGCAGGGGTCATAAAAAGAAATTATAGAGAAGAGAAGAATAGCTCCTAAGCTCCCAGGCTGAAGGACAGTTGGAGGCAGTGTCTGTTACGGTCATTCCCTCGCAGAATGAGCGTGGGTACAAAGTGTAACTCCAGAGATGAAAAGCCTAGCTGCAGTGTTGAGATGCACAGCTGATCACTCCAAGGCAATTAAAATGAATTGGCTGAATTTGTTTATTTGAAGGTAGTATGATTGAAAGCTCTCCTGTTTAGGAATTCAGGTAAGGCTTGCCTCTGTCTGGGGAAGATGGGGGGGATTGATTTGACTGATAGAATATATTATAGTTTACTCTTTCAAGAGCATTGATATGCTGGAGCAGAGTACATAACCTGGAGCTACACAGATTTTTTTTTCCTAAGTTGCCTGTCTTCTGAATATGATGTGAGAAAGGCATCAAGCTATCTGAGTGTCAAAAAGCTAGACTACATATTTATCCACAGTGAGCAAAATATGTTTTGAAGTGTTAGCTCCTTGAACCCTTATAAAGCCCAATTCTGTTGGTATTTCCTATATTTAGCAAGTCTCCTATCACAGACTGTGACATAAACATTGAATAACAATGCCACAGGAGGGGAGTGAAGACCTGCAGCTGCAGGGGAAACAGAAAGTCTTGGGGTAGCTGTGTGCTGGGTAGACAAAGTTGAAAATAGGGTATGAATAACGATATTTGGGTCAACTGCTTAAATGTTGTATTTCGGGCAGGAGATATTACATGGCAGCATTTGGAATATGGATCTTTGAGTCTTCTCAAGAAAGCTTCAGTGGCGAGAACATGAAATGTTCCTATTTTGTCGCTGTCAGAAGCTGGAAAACACTATTGTGGTCATGCACTTCTAGACGTAAAGGAAGACAGCAGGGAAAAGTAAAAATATAATGAATACAAACATAAGTCAAAAGCATAGAAATGTCTTTAAAAAATAAAGGTGATTACAAATTGGAGTCCAGTTTCTTAATAAGCTTGAATTCTTGAACTGTGCAACACTGGGAATAAAGACACAAGTCCATAGCGACATGTAAAACCTACTTTTCCCAAATCAAGCTGTGATTCCCCAGTCCTGCAAATCCTTGGTTTTTATACAGTCAAGGAGATAGATAAATAGATAGATATGACACTCACTGTATATATGTAAGTAAAATGTAACAACTTTTTCTGCATTCACGGCATATGGAGACAGTTTAGTAGCTCTGGATATTGGACAGTCTTAACGGGTGAATTTAGATGTCACAGCAGCCAAACAAGTTTATCTTGGACATTGGTCTGAAAATGGTCCCTGGTAGGGCCATGCTTTAGGTACAAGCCACCTTGGGGAAATATTATTGTAATGAGTATAACTACTCATGAAAAAACATTATTCATTTATAGCAGAATTCTTATTCTTTGATTCATTTTGGCTAGTGTTTTCATTTCAGTGTCAAAGTCTCCAATCAACATATATTTTCTGTAAGTTTTTTTGGATTCAGTGGAGTAGACAGGCCATTGCGTTAAATGTCAGCTTCTTCCACTCACTAAGCTGTGAGCATCAGATTCAATTTTTTTTAGTTGAAGATTTTTATTTCTCACAAAGTTACAAAGTTTGAAGTTTTCTCTCCTAATGATTTGCCTCCATGTGAAAACACCGAGTAATACAAAGAACTGGATCTGAGCATATTTAACTGATCTCTAAAGCAAAGAGAAATGTACCTTAATTTTGTATGGGCAGCCTCAACAGCTCTGTCTGTTCCAAGTTATTTTGATATGACCCTCTGTTTTTTTAAAACCACTGATGAAAACTTTTTTCTGGATAACTAAAGCCTAAACTTTAAAAAACGAAAACTTTTCTTTGCTTCTTAACTGTCACTTAATTATGACTGTGAAAAGCAAAGTAATTTGAAAAGCCACAGAACACTTTTTTTTGCGGAACTGGCAAATTTAAGAATCTGCTGTGCAGCAGCACGGGAAAATGAGCAAAGCAATCTTCTCTGTTTGGAATGGCCATGATTTAATTGGCTCCTACTGATCCTTTATTAATTAAAAAATACTGTAGGCTCTTTGAAGCCTGCATTTGCTTCCTATCTAAAAACATGGTTGTCAGTCTTGCATCTTCACTGTATTATCTTAGAGTGAGTGTGTGGATTTTAAGGATGCAGTGAGAAGTGTGTGTGTTTCTTCCCTCCTGTGTTTATCCCAGGACTGAAAGGGCAGCCAGGAGTTGAGAAACAGTAGTGTTCCCCAGCTTGCACATGGTTTTTCTAGCAGCAGAGTAGAGCTGAAGGCTTCCCCAGTGACTGTTCTTGAGCATCAAACCCAAGTTTTGTGTATATAACTTGAATTGGGATTATTTCACTGGTCAGAACTTAAAAGGCAAAAAACCCCCCACCTCTCTACATTTCCTAATGAGATTCAATTAAACACAAAATTCAAATGCATGTTTCTATTTCCTTGTGTCAGGCTTGTGAACTTCATGTCAGGCTGCTTCAAATGGTCCTCAGGAAAAATGTCAGCCTGAGGAAAGTGACTGAACAAAAGAGCCACATCTGCCTACTGTTGGTATGGAGAAGGCATCCAGCCCATACCTTGCTGACGGTCTTAATGGTGCACCACAGTTTGTCTCAAAGGAAGACAGGAGAAATATAAACAAGGCTGACTTCCTCTGAACCACTTCCTGAGTCAGGATGCCCCCTCCTTTGGGAGGAGCTCTCACATGGCTACGGGCCAACAAAACCATTTGTTTCACACAGTGACTTTGGTACCTCGGTACCAGGGTAATGACAGTAGGGTCTTTTTTTATTTTGATGTCTTTAATATTCTTTTGAGTTTTCACAAAATCTGAAGTCTGCTATCAATATCCCTTTTCATGAAAATAGGGATAAGCAAGATATGTATCTGTACAGACAGTTTCCACTTTAATTCCCCTGCTACTAGTAAATTTGATTAGGAGAAAAGAAAAGTACCAAACAAATATTTTAAAAATCTGCCAACTGATTAAATCACAATTTCTCCCTATCTTCTTGGCATATAACGTCAACTTGGGCATCATTTTAAGTCTTCAAGTTCAGATTATGGTCTTTAAAATGACATTAAGCTTGCTTTGATGTTCTGTGTGAGTACAGGACAAAAGCTCAGGTATTAGATTATTGCTCACATCACAGGATCATAATAATACAGACTCAGACTCCAACCAAAAGGTAGCAAATCAACCCGTCCCAGAAATGTTCATGCTTCTACATTGAATCATGTCAATAGTTCTACTAGAAAGAAATTAAAAGTGCCCAAAGCCTCAAACTAGATTTTTTTTTTACAGGACAGAGAGTGGTATCTGGGCTCTGCTTTTTTTAATAGTTTCTGTTACAGTTTTAGGTATCTGCTTTGAGACACATGGGAAGGCTTTGGTTTTAGAAGCTGGAATAGTACCTTGCTTTGTAAGGCTGCGCTATTCTGGAATTCTGCAGGAACAAACTGCAGGTGTATAAACCATTAGTGCTCTTTTTGACCTTTTCTTATTAAACTTTTTTCCATTACAGAGGTTTCCTTGGACTAGTGGAAGGTAGCTGCTGTGTGAAGTCATGATATTCATTGGGCCAGATAGAGTTGAGAACAAAATGAAATTATCAGGATCTACTAAGTTGTTACCCATCTGCTGAGCTATAGTAATTTCCCATTCTTGGCCTGTTCCAGTTGCGAGATAATACGGTTTAGCATTAACCTCTTTCAATTAACTTTAAATTGAAAGGCAGTTGCATCACTTTACACCTGGGATAGGCTATGCCTACAGTCACCTACCAGTGATTACAGTAGCTCAGCTAACAAGCAATAGGTTGGTAAACTCCTCTAACGTGGTCATGCATCAGAGTCTTCAGGTACCCTAGGTCACTCATAAATGACCTTGAAGATGCTGCTTTTTGTATGAAGCAGACACAGCATCTTATGTGAAGCCAGGGATAAGGACAAGGCATGAGGGGAAAGCGCTGTCAGCAGCCACTGCTGCTGAGCTTCCAGGGAGCAGCTTTCTGAACTGTCTGTAAGGTTACTAACGCCTGAATTACCTGGTCCCTGACCATTCTCATAGCAGCTCTGGACATCACCTGGCCAACGTAATCTGAGACAAGAGGCAAAACTGTCTGGTCAGCTCCATGAGCAAATTTGAGTTCTTCATGGCTCCTTATGGAGATCCACAGAGAATCCAAACTTGTTTATGGCTGCCCTAATCAAGCTTCTCTAGAGGTTCTCAAAGTGTTATATTTCAGGTCATCTGGCTTACTCCACCTTAAGATGATTTTATATGAAAAATCTCATGCTTGTGGATCATTGATTGCAAGTTGATGAAACTTGCTGAATATAATCTATACATGACATCTGTAAGATATTATATCTTTTTTTCCCTTTATATACATTTTCATATCATTTTGAAAGGCTCCAGTTATTGATTCATATCTTGACTGGAAGAAATTGCTGTGAATAGGATGAAGACTAGAACAAAACCAGTAATAGAGCAGAAGAAATATAAGAAAATCAGAGGAGAAAAGAGAGGGAGACACTTAAGGGAATCGGAATGCTTAAAGGAAGAATTATAAGAGAAAAGCAGACATGTCTTTCTAGCAGCAAAATATGAATTTAATACAAAAAAGTATTTTTTTCCATTAGGTTGGTAACAGAGATGTCTTTATTTGAATAGTTGCTTCCTGTTGACCACCAGAGTATGCTTTGAATATGACTGCAGTCTTGGCTAATGCAAAATATACAGTGATAAAATATCTTGGAAGTGATTAAACCCCTGGAGAACACAATTACAATGCTAGAGTTTGGTACCGTAAGGTAACAGAAATACAAAGAACCTGAACCCTTGTGAAATGAGGCAATCGTACCTATAAGCTTGTCCAGAGAGAGACTTCATTTTGAGTCCTGCATTAAAGCTGCTGTCTGTAAACACAGGCTTGTGTTTCAGCTGGTGTAAATACAGTCAACCTTGTTAATTGGTGATGGTCTCTGTGGTACCTAGAGACAGGGAGACCACAGAAACACCTTAACAAGTGGCATCCAGGAGCAGGCAGTAGGGCACAGAAATGCTGGTGTGCACATTGCTGTGCGCTGTGCTGCAGTTTGCTGGCTGCTTGCTTTATAAACTGGCAGGGAACCCAATCCAAAATTGACAAGATTCATGTCTTCTGCAATGCTTGGACAGCAGGGTCCTGTCCGTTCATTTTCCCTGCCAAACAGCCTGGCACGGAGAGCAGAGTGCAGATGGAGCAGCACAGCTCACCTGGGCACTCGAGGCACTTTATATCTGCAGTCTTACTGAACTCTATTTGTCTTTTTGCTGGTATTTTCCCAAACTAAAAGCTGGAATTTAAAGCACTGCAGCCTTTACTTAAGTCTCCCTGATAGCATAAAATGAAAAAAGGATAGGAATGTGATATAAGTAGTCACATATCAACAGTTTTAACTTATCACACTGCTATTTTTAGAAAAAAAGTACAATTTACTTACCAGAAACTAGTCTAAGCAGTTTGAAACATCATACTTTTATTAATATTCTTTGTATTCTTTGGATCTACTTTTTCACTGTTTCTTCTTCCAGATCTGTACCTTTATGTGGCCATAAAATTACCAACTAGTACCAAAGAGAGAAGCAAAGTCAGAGACAGAAAGAAGTTGGCACTGGATAATTTAGGGAATTGGCAATGGGATTTGGAACCTTTCAGTCTGTCCCAATCTTCTTGATGAGAACTGCACAAACAGCTAATGGGGATAAATGGTTTGTGCTCCTCATGAAGAAGTAGGAAAACTGCAGAACAGTGGAATATGTGGTGTTTTCTGAGGAAGAGCTAGAAGCAGGAAAAAAAGGACAGGTTTATGGAAATAAAGGAAAAAAAGAGGTCGTTTAGAATGAGATCATCAAAGATAATACAAAGAAACCATTGGTGTCTGCTAGATTGTCTTTGTCTCATCTTCAGTGAACAAAAGATTGTTTAAAGTTAAAATGTTGCTATAAATGTCAATTTTTCAGGATCAATGGAATTATTCTCAAGGTATGTTAATGGTTAAACATGAATAGTTTTAATGGACAATTAGAAGGTGAGAGAATTTAGAGTAATTTGTCCAAAATCTTTTGTGAGCCATAAAGTCATATGCAATAGTTTTGTTTAAACAGGGAATGCAGGCTACTATACTTTCCAAGCTTCAAGGTAACCTCAGTTTGCTGCAAGCTCTGATTCAGGACTATCCTTTGTGTTCGTATTTCATTCGTCCTTTTTCTGAGTATTTTGGCTTGGTAATAATTTGAATTTTAGGCTCATGACATTCAGATTGTAGCCACATTAGGTAAATAATGTAGAACCTGTAATTATCAATATTGTGACTTATTTTAGTGTTTTAGAGACATACACCTGCCAGAGGTTAAAGCAGAAAAAACAATGACATTGCTTTGTAACATATATTGATCACAAGTATGTAATGACATCTTTGGCCCGGAAGACATCACTGCTTACAGTCAAAACCACAGTTTGCTTTTAGCCTTATCCAAATAGGCTTTTAGGCTGGCAGGTGAATTGGTCATTGCCCTTCTCTTTCCTCCTCAGCTCCTCAGTGCAATGTATTAACTGCACGAGCATGTTAAAGCATTGTTGATTTCAAGCTAAATCAGTAAAAGCAGCAGGGAAAAATTGCCAGCTTGGTACCTTCTCACCTTAGCTGGCTTGATGGTTCCTCAAAGTTTGAGGATACTGGAAATTAAAATTAACCAGTATGAAAAAATAAAAATAAAAATTAAGCATTCCTAGTGCAGGCATTGCTCCTAAAGCCTAAAATCAGCTCTACTTACTCTGTGCCAGTTTCTGAGGGAAATAAAAAGCATGTAGTAGAGCACAAATGTGCCCTGAAATTTTAAGGAGAATGTGCATTGACCTTTAAGCAACATGCACACCACTGAAGAACCTACCTACCAAAAGGCAATTATAAACTGCCCGAGCTCCGCAGGGAATTCAGCTGTGGTTTCCTGCCTGCCCTGCTCCTCTCTGGGAAGCAGCCATATTTTGCAGCATGACCCTGACAGCAAAAGCTGTAGGGAGGTGCAGAGGGGCTGAGCCAAATTGCGGCTGCTGTGGTGTCACAAATAAGAAATCTGCAGCTCTATTGCTGCCTCTGCCTGGTGCTTTGTCACTGTGCTTAATAAAGAGAATTTTCTTCTACTCTCCAGTAAACCATTTTCACTGAAGCTCTGACTCTTGCTGGATTTTGTTGACACTGATGTGAATAATCCTTCTGAAGTTGCTTATACTCCTGGCCTGGGAGAAGAAAAGGCATCAGCATGCCCATGCCACCAGCTTGTGCATGGAAGAGGAGGGCAACAGAGCAGCACTGTAATGCTTGGGGAAGAAGCGCAGTGATAGCAGTGGTCAGGGCTTCCTTAGCAGGAGGTATGGGCAGGCTCTGCTCTGAGGACTTTTCTGCCCATATCTGGTGAGGGTTAGTGATGCATCTTCCCAGCCAGTCCCTGTCCTTGTCCCAGTTCTTGGCACCCTGCTGGTAATGTCTGAGCAAAAGGGTCACGGCCGCTGAAGCACGTGAGCCTTCCTTCACTGAGAGATGGGATCTGAACATATGTCTCATCCAGGTGACCTAATGTAATCTTTCGTTGTTACATACCACTTTTTGGGACCCCTGGCAACATCTTTTTTTCACTTTATCCCTGGATGAGTACAACCTTGCAATGTGTGCATGCTCTTCCTTTTCCACAGAATGAAATATATTTATCAATTAAATGCACTAACAATCTAACAATTTCAGAATAATTTTAGCATCTTCCTCTTCCCACCTGTGCATGACAAATTATGACAAGTGCATTATATGTACTGTTTCTGTTAATTTATTTTTAGTCCTGTTATTTTTTTTCTCTGTAAGACTAGAGGTATGAAGCTGTATTCCCCTTAATGTCACTGTTACTGCATTTTTTTCGCAGTCACACCCACACTCTATCCATCCACACTTGTTACCTGTGCTGCTCTGGGCAAAAAAGAAGGGAAGGGATTTAACAAGGACAGCTGTAATTTTCTTAACAGGGTAGAAATCAGCCAATTGCAAGCCCTTTCTCAGCAGACACTGACGAGACACCAGGATATTCACTCCTCAGGTGAACGCAGCAATTGCATCCCTTGCTAGCACTACGGCGCACCAGTGCAGGGGAAGACGGCGAGATGTAGGCTGCCAGCCTCTGTTATTTATAGCATCAAGAGCTTCGGGGTGTGAGGCAAGCTGTTTTTAACACAGTGGCATTTTCTTCTGTTCAGTCATGGAGTAACATCATTTTTAGAAAGTCATTACTTCTGCTCAAGAGAGTTAAAAAATTATGCATCTTTATCTAGTTAAATAAGAGGTGTTTGTGAAATTTTTTTAAAAATCACTTTTATAAGACTTTAGATACCTTAAAGGCCATTATGTTGTCTGGCAAGTGTAGAAAGGAAAATCAATAAATAGCAAGTAAAAGAAAGAGGAAAAATGCAATGCAATACATCAGTCAGGCTCCTGCTCTCTCCTTCTCTTTTTCATCCTATCCATTGTGCTGCCAAGCAGAGTGTGGAGATTCCATGTGCAAGGAAATGTAGAGAAACTGCTTAGGCTGAAACAGTGCTTGCAAGACCTGATAAGCAAATTAGTAGACTGATTTGTTATAGTAGGTTCTCTTACAGTTCACAAGGATCTTTTCCTTTTCTACCTTTCCCTTTTCTCATGTAATACCTACAAAGATATCCAAGTACGTAGACAGAAGAATGGCAGGGCCTTGTCGTTCTGCTATAGTATTTTAAAAATTCCCATGGAGCCACAGTTTTACAGAGATGCCCAATATGCAGACATACCACGATGTTCACAATGTGTTAGGGGACAAGGGCAGAAAATCTCTAGTGAAGTACTTCTTCTGTTTTGACAGTGTTACCTTTTCTGGTAAACCCCAGGGGCTCCAACTCACCTTCCAGAACTAGTTATCTTTGTATTGCACAAAAGGGTGATTGGAAGTAATTGGAAATCCAGCAACACTAATTTAACTTGAAAGGAGGCATTATTTGTGCACAATTTAGTATATTGAGCACCCACAGATTATTTTGATTATTGTAGTCCAGTAGAACTCATAAATTAATAAAAACAAATAAAAGAAGCTTCTCCATATTCTGAATAACGAAATGGTTGGACAAAATTTATGCATTTAGAGGCATACAATATTTTTAGGTTTTTTCCTTCTTGCCTACGTAAAGCAGTGTAAAAGCAACAGACATGGAGAAAACAGGCAAGAGACCATGGTTTGGCCTTAAAGGTACAGCAAACATCCTCACGGATGCATGAGTGACATGAAAGGAGGAAGGAAAAGCCTTTTCGACTTTTAAGAAGGTCCTAGAGTCAGTGAGAACAAGACTAGAGCACATGGGACTGGCAGAAGGATAAAGAGGCCACGTGGGCAACCAAACAGCTGCACCAGACTTCGTTACTTGTTTTCAGGAGCTGCATCAGCTACAGATTTCCCTTGTAGCCTCAACCTTAGGCTACATCTCAGCTGTGAGACCCAGGAGGGCTCTGAGCTTTTCAACTTGCATGCTGGATCGGGTCATGCCCCATCTCCATATCAGAGTTAGTCCCTGGTGTGCACCAACTTCCTTCCACTCCATGCTCTGTGTTAAACCAAGTGCTCCTAGCAGGTCCCATTTGCAATGACTGGGGAATAGGTCTTGGTGTCCTGTGGACTCACAGATTGCTTTGGTGGCAGCCTATGTCTGATTTTTCACCTTGGTTCCCCATATGCAAAATAGAAATGATGATTTTCTGCCTTGGAAAGGCCAATGCCTTTCCTTAATAATTAAACAGTAAATACATCAACTTAATAAAAACAACAAAGTGCCAATCCTAATGAATCAACTTAAATACATAAATAGCTTAGGGGGTCATGACACCCCACTATGTTGAAGCCAAAATATGGACAGTTACCTCATTCAAAAGAGCAGACATTTATTACAGTCTGTCATTCTGCAAAGTCTCTTCCTGCATTGTCTGCTCAGGAAAGGCTCCATGAAGTCAACAGCGCCTTAGGTACCTTCATTCATGTGGCTACAAGCAGCTGTTTTGTCAGGCACTGAGCTGTGAGTTATAAATTCTAGGCCAAATCATAAGGACTAATCAATGTTTGTTTTCAGCCTTGGCTTTCTGAATGGAGAAAAATCTCTCTGAATGGAGAAGAATCTCTCTGAAATCTGTAAGAGTCTTCCCTTTGTAAAGACTTTCTAGTTTTAGCTCCTTAAATTTCTTTAAAGAAACAACTTCCACCATTATATGCTCTCTGCTATATGAATGAATGAAGTAATGAATTTTTCAGGTTGCTGAGGTGACTTGGCCTTAGGCCTCTTAATTATAATGCACCCAAGGCCTTAATTAATTTGTAGGACTGAATAGGGGATGATGTCCCAGATAGCTTCTGAGAGTCAAGTTGAAATCCTGTATTTATCAAAGCAGAAAAGTTGAATCAGGGCTAGGTGTGATATTTTTGCATCCCTCACAGAAATGGAAATGGTTTTGAAGGGAACAAAGTGCTATTAGGTGTGTTATGCGTTTATGTGGTGATCTTGTGTTCAAGTTTCACAATAACCACTTGTGTAGGGCTGTTGCATTAAGAAAAACAAAACAAAACAAAACAAAGAAATTTCATATCTGAGGAATAAGACAGACCATTTCTCTCAGGGTGCTTTGCTGATGGTGTCTAGGTCCAAAAACATCTGCCATTGACTTCAGCTGGCGTATGATGGCATAGGCTGTGACAAGTATTGCCTCCTTGCTCCATCTGTAGCTATCTGAAGTTTTACCAATAGAGGGCTCTATTGGTTTGAGTTAAGTCACACAGAAGGGGGAACTAGACTTTGGGGGGGGGGGGGGGTTAGGTTGCTATAGTAAATCCTATAACCTATATAAAAGTGGAATCAGCTGAAGTAAGTTGAAAGAAATGCTTAAAGGGACATCGTTAAGCATTACTCTATCTGTTTTTTTGTTGCTTTGTTTTGGTATTTTGGAGTACTGATGCTGGCTGACTGGCTTATCTGCTTTCTGAAAAGCACAGTCCAGAACGCCATGAGATATTTTAGGAATAACAAGGTATTAGAAGTGTGATAATTTTAAATTACCTGCAATGTTTAAAACCTACAAAAAATAAAATTATATGTCTCTCTATGCTTTACCAAATAATTTTTAGCCATGTTTGCTTTTATGGTGTATGTTTTTAAGCATAACACGCAAAGATAGATGTGCATGTTAATGAAAAAATGAAAATTCTTGTTAATAAACATGGAAGTGACTTAAAAGAAAATATTTGCTTTCCTAGCTAGCTATGGTTTTTATTATATCCCACCTGAGATGGAACATATTATTGGTTTGGCTGTAGGAGACCATACAGTAAACTGAAATATCATCTAGAGTCTTTCTGGGGTGTTTGACTGCTACCCGGTGCCTGACCTCCCTCACTAAACAATGTCTGGATGCCCTGACTCACCTCTTCGCTGCCACAGAAGGCCTTCCTAGTCTACTTTTTTATTTTTTGTTATCCATTATGACTGGAAAGATACTGGTCTCATGGCATATTCCTGCTTTCGCAGGTTAGCTGGACTGCAGTGTATAAGTTCTATAATGCTCAGCAAATAAAATTCACAGTTATTTAAAAGTGGACAGCACTGAACTGAGAAAAATGAAAACAGTGCTAAATGTGCTCATACATACAGGGTTTGCATATAAACACACATTTGCATATAAATATTACATGTATGTCTTCTTAATAGAAGACTGATTTTTAGGTGTACTTGCCTTCTTAAGACACAAACTATATAGCTAACCAAGCAAAACAGCCTCTTTGCATAAATGTTTGTTTACATACATACATAAGAAAAATATATATCCAGTGTATAATTTCAATGTGTACGAATAGAGTGCATTGTTCATTTTATTGTGCGAGCATAGCTCAAATTCCATTTTTATGCAATGGTGCAGCGACAGGCTTCCTATAAAATAAATATGGGCCAGAAATGAAAATACTTTAGCTTGCTGTTCTTACATTTTTTCCTAGTAATGAATACAGATTTCAACTTGGGAAAATATAGAATGATCCTGCTTTCAGTATAAATGTCCCTCCAAAAATCAATTCCAATTTCACCTTTATTTTAGTAAAAAAAATAAAGGAACAAAAAGATCAAGACTATAAATAATGACTACCTATGGTTTTCATAAATAAATATCTCCAAAGCAGTAGAAAGCTGTAGAAATGCATGGATATTTTATTTTCTCTTCCCTCATGAATTTGTTGTGTTGCAGGAATGTGGATAAATAGAAGGCTAGATATGGCATGGATTCAGATTCAGCCATTTTCTCCAAATAAAAACATATGTTTCCCTGTTGATGTTGCTTTTTGTCCTTTGGAATGCATTAACACATTAATAATGGAAAGACTGCAGTAATGTATGATCTATCTATGACGTTTTTTAAAAATCTCATAAATATGAATCTATAAGTACAAGAAAGCTGTATATGCTTATTCCCATGTCATAAATCATCCATCCTTTGTTTAAAAAAAAAAGGTGGGGGAGGAGGGAGTGAGGGTTTTCTCACTGGAACCTTTTCATCTTGTCTAGGGAGGCTAAGACATACAGTCATTGACACTTACCTGGATATTTTTACAAAGTCATGTCCCACTCATTGTTCCTCTATAGGAAGGATGTTTTCCTTCTCTTTAACTTTCAGAAAGGGAGAATCTTGTTCTGCTTTTTAGCCTTGTAAGAGAGAAATGACTGCTTTTCCCCACCCCTAGGTTACAACTTTAACTCATAATTCCCCCCTCCTAAGGAAATAAGTATATAACACGATGCAATGTATAATGTGAACTGATTCAGGAGAATTTCAGTTTACTCTCTACAGTCAGGAGAAATGCATGTGGCTCAATTCTTCCAATAAGGGCACATGAGATTTTATTCTGGGGTCCATGCTATGTTTGTCTAGAGGAAGGCAAATATACTAACCAGTCTTGCATGTGCACTTCTAAATAGAATGGAAACTATATTATTGCATTAATTGCATTTCACGAAGGTAACATTATCTAGAAAAAAAAAAAGAAAGAAAAACACCTTAGAAACCAATAGCTTAGCTGATGGTGCTTATCTTGAGTGTCTGGCTTCTAATAATACCACACTGGAAATACTGGTGTGCTACAGCATTTTATCCTTCTCTTTCTTCAGGGCAGATTGGTTCAGCTAGCACTTTATTTCTGAAGCAATATTCATACAAAATGGATTGCTAGTTTTAAACGTACTACCCAGTGCTGCTGACTAATATAATGTTATTCTGTCCCTCCCTCACCCCTCTGTAATCAACAAAGCATGCACAACAGTAGAGTGTTTCGCTGTAATTTTGGTGATGTTTTGCCTTGCTTGATTGGAAAGTATTTCTAAGGAGGATAAATAAACTCGCCCCCAAACTCTCCCCTCTATTTCCCCTGCTGATGTTACAGAGAGTGGTTCCCTGCAAGATGTGAAACAAGAAATATAGTAGATTGGGATGTTTCACAGGGAACAAAATTTGCCACTCACTGGCTTCTTCTCCCATCTGTATTATTAGCACCATATAGATTTAATAATTAGGTGATTGAAGACGTTTTGATGATGGAGCGGTTTCTATGATCTGCAAAAGAAAGCATCTGTTTTCCTCATGTACCAATTAATTATTTATGCAGCAGAAAATACAGTAGACTACCTTGAGGATGAGCAGGTTGGGTGTTTGTGTAACAACAGCAAGGCCTGGTCTGGAAATTGTGTCATTCTGACCTTCAAAATCTCTACATTTATTTTTCAGCCAAGCAGTAAACAAACAGTACTCTCTTCTGTCTTCACTTCCACCTCACTTTTTGCCCTCCTTTCCTCACAGAGGGTCTGTCAGCTTAAACATCACCTTTCCTTTTATTTTCCATTTCCTGTCTATGTATTTTATTAGCACCATTTCCTATTTTACAGTCCTACTCACTGATTCAACATCAGTTCATTCCTCACAAGCTCTGCTGTTTCAGACTAGGCACTGTTCTGCATTCTGGGAAATATGCAAAAGCACCCAAGCCCTTTTATTTTTTTTCATGATTGTCAGACATAGATTCATTTTGGGAAATATATATTTCCAGAGGCTAGGACTTACTGAAGTTTGTAAATGAAAGAAAAACAGATCCTTGTATCTCACAAAATGTGTTGCTTTGTATTATGACAATGGTGTTCACATGCCTGACATCCTCATAATAATATTAAGCTCTTTTTTTCTAGCATTATGTACTTTATACATTTGTATAAATGTCACAGCTTGTAATCACTTCCTTTGTCATCGACGATTAATCTAAAAAAATCGAATAATTCACTGCCCCTTGCCATTTACATATCGCCTGCTACCATCTGTTCTTCTCAGCAGCAGTAAATGATGGGTAATTAACTCAGTGCCTTTGTCTTTCCCTTGCTGAATGTCTGACACATATAGATTTTCCTCTGTGTGTGTGTGTGTGAATGCGCGTGTGTGTCTGTGTGTGTGCGCGCGCACTCCTGCGTGTGTGTAGGGGAAGGATAGGAACAACAGACAGAGAAAAAAAAAGCAGAAAGCTGCTGTAAGCCTGACCTGAGGAGAAAAAGTCAGTACAAAAATATTTGCAAAGCAGAAAGCAGGACAGAAATGTTGAGGCTGAGAAGGGACGATATCACGTGGCCTTTTACTCCATTAATGTCAAAAGAAAGGGGGACTTGGCTGGGGACAATAGCTGCCCTGCGCATGCAAGTAGCTTTTGCTGAAGCTGTGAGGTCAAGGTCAAGATGCAGCAGCGAGGAAAAGCTTCATATGCTTCTCTTGTCAGCCTGAGTGCAAAGGGGGAACATGAAAATGAGCCCAAATGGAGGGAATACACAATGCCATTTGGCTTCTGGACCAGAAGCCAGAAGGTTCGCAACGTGTCATATTGAAACTATGATATAGTGGCTCTGCGTACTGCATCCTTAGACAAGTAAGCATGAGGCAATATGCAGTGTAAAATTAGAAAAAAAAAAAAGAAAGTAACGTCCAAAAAGCTTTTAGCCCTTCCTGCTAAGCACTACAAACCATGTGGGCACAGGCTGCAGAATGGCAGGACAAGAAGGCATTCCCTTGCCATCGTAGGAAATATGACACAATAACCTAAGCAGCATTTCCTGGCACGCCCTAATGATACAGTTTATAAGGAAAGGAAGAAATAAAAACCTGAAAATGGTTCAAAATAATTTTTAGTAAGGGTTTCTGAGATGGAGAAAACATAACAATGTGTCTCGACTACTGTTAAATGACTGTTTATTCACATGTATTTATTATAATTTATTTGTCCTTAGGTAGTATGTAGAAGCCTCCTTCAGGGTTGAGGCCACATTGTGCTAAGCACTGTAAAAGCATGTAATGTGACATAGTACTGTCACTCACAACATCCTGAGGGGTTGGCCAATGCTGTGTGTGATGTGCACTGTGCTTCATTAAAGGGAGAAGAAAAAAAGTTAGTTCTTTTTTAATGTGATGCTGTTAATCTCAGGGGAGTTACTTTGCCCAGATAGAGCTTCACGCCAACTGAGTTATTCTACTTATGTTATCTCTATTCCACACTGTACCATGTATGAAGCTTTGTTTTCTTCAACGAGGGAAAAATAACAATTGGAGATAATTTCCCTGTGATTCAAGACTTTCTCCTCCCAGCACTCTGCCCAAAAGCACTCTCTCCCAAGGACTTCTTCAGCCTTTTCATGCTATGGGTACATCCCTTTCTGGTCTTAAGCAAAATTTCTTAATGGTTGTACATCTCTCCAGCTTTCCCTCTATTTCACATACCCATATAACTTTACTCAAATCTCACTCCCATGTTACTTTGTACTCCTTGAATGCAATTCCCTGCACGTGTAATGAGCTTGGGAAGTGACTTGCTCTGGTACAGATATCTTAGTTAATGGAAAAACTTTAATTATATTTAACTTGACTGAGAGATGATTATTTGATCCATCAGCTTCAAAGCTAAATGGTATAAACTGATGTGATGGGAACTGTAGTATTTGCGGGAAGTCCAAGTGGCAACTACACTGCTAATCTAGCTAGAGTTTCCATCACAAAATTTTCCGTACCCTAATAAAAAAATGTCCTCTTACATCTGTCACTGCATTGGTCACTTCCAGTTTCTCTGAGGGAAGCAGTGGTGCTGCTATCAATGTCTGACATTAGATTTCCTTTCAGACTGGCAGGAGAAAAAGTTTCTTATCACAGGAACTTACTTATAATTTCTCTATAATATTTTATCTCCTGCATTTTCTCTAGCTAAGCAAAGGGATGCTCAGACTGGCCTTATGTCAATATGGAACCACAAGGAATTGGAAAATTGCTTCATAAGGTCTAGAGAAATGGATAGAAGGGCAACAAAAGTAAACGAAGATAACTAATGAGGTTTTACTTCATTAGATTAGGTATAAAAGTTATAATTTAGGATAATTGAAATTATCCTATTGATACTAATAGGATGAGACATTTTGTCTTTCATATAGTGCATGGTAAGCACGACTTTAACTCTTGAATAAGTGTGAGGTATATGAGGGCAATGAATGTTAATAATTAGTTTTTCTATTTTGTATTGTTGCAGTGCCTAGGAGTCTTGGTTGCAGGCCAGGAAACCAGTGAGGGGAAACTACAAAAAGTTTGTCTCAGAATGCTTAACGGCTGACAGATATCAGGGGCCATCAGTTGCCAAAAAGGGGTGAGGGGAACAGGGACCGTATTGGCTTTTCTGTGGGGGGTTTTTGATTGTGTCTTTGGTAACGGGGGAAGGGCTATGGAAATGGTCCATTAAGAAGCTACCTGAAAAGCTCCCCCTTTGCCTTTGTCAGACCCACCTCTGACCAGGACCAAGCCAATCAGCGCCCCTGTGAATTCATGTATTTAAGGGGCATGCAGGGCATGCCTCGCTCTCTCTCTGGCACCGGCCCTGACAAGCACTGCCCCAGGTGCAGGTGGCACGGCCCCAGCCTTGCCCAGCTGGCCTTGGCTGGCCCTGACCACAACTTAAGCTTAAGTCCTGCTGCAGCTCCATCCTGAGAAAAAGAGAGAGAGAGCCGGGTACTCCAGAACCATCAGAAGAGACCTACAGCA
>NW_010206501.1:0-1031 GCF_000695765.1 Mesitornis unicolor
ATATCTATATCTATATCTATATCTATATGTCATCTGTGTATGTGTATATATATATGTAGACTGTATCTAATTTTTTTTCAGCTGAATGTGTTGTCGACTGTGTTCTTTCTAGTAAACAATCTTGCAGATGGTCAGTAATCAGACACTGAGCATACATCCCACACTTTGTGGAACATCAGAACTTACCACTCTTCAGGTAAAGGATACTATTGAGAAAAAATCAGGACGGATCTTTTTTTTTTCCAGTCTCACCCAATTATAATACTGACATTTTAATGCAAGTTCCTCCCCCTTCTCATTCTTTGTGCAAGGAATAACTGTAACTTGTGTTACAGTCCTCTTAAATCCCTCAGTGTTTCTAGTCTTGTGTTTTTGCAGCAGCTCAAGAGCAGATAATTAGGAAGAAACTCATCTTCTCCAAGCCTGGATCTCTTGTAAACCATGACCTGTAAGAAAGATGTTGAGATTCTGAAGCGTGTTCAGAGAAGAGCCACAAGGATGGTGAGGGCTCTGGAGAACAAGCCTTATGAGCAGCGGCTGAGGGAACTGGGGTTGTTTAGCCTGGAGAAGAGAAGGCTGAGGGGAGACCTCATCACCACCTACAACTACCTCAAGGGAGGTTGTAGAGAGGTGGGTGCTGGTCTCTTCTCCCAGGTGATGGGGGATAGAACAAGGGGAAACGGCACCAAGCTGTGCCAAGGGAGGTTCAGGTTAGAGATAAGGAGGAAGTTCTTTACTGAGAGGGTTGTCAGAAGCTGGAACAGGCTGCCCAGGGAGGTGGTGGAGTCACCATCCCTGGATGTATTTAAAGAGCGGGTAGACGAGGTACTTAAGGATATGGTTTAGGGGGTAGACAGGAGCGGTTGGACGTGATGATCTCGGAGGTCTTTTCCAACCGAGCGATTCTGTGATTCTGTGATCTGGAAAATGTCCCTTGACACAGCAAACACACAAGAGCATTCTTCTACATCCTATCCCAGAGTCCAAAAGAGTGAAAGTCATACCCACGGCCAACTTCAGAAAGGGTTTCT
>NW_010206501.1:1049-4552 GCF_000695765.1 Mesitornis unicolor
TTTTGAGGCTCCGCTCCATGAATCCTCTTCTGACAGAAATATTTTGGGGAAAAATAAATCAACAAGCCATCAGAGTGACTTGAAAGACAATGAGTTGTGTAAATAATGAGACAAGCAAATGCCCTTTGAAGAGGGTCTCATCTGCTGGTATCTTACTGTGGCTTGAGCAGGCATCATTGCCGTTTTAATTAACACCTTTTTAAGTGCAAAATTACCACATTGTTCTCGAAGACTGAGTGACACCAAATTTTGTTGTGTCTTCAGAGCCTTGGTTAATCCAGGATTTCTTCCGTTTACTTGGACAGCAGGCTGTTAATACTGCACTGTTTGGAGTGTAGTGCCTGGGGGCAGCCCTTATCACACCAATGCCTCCCAGATGTGCCTTGAGTATCCAGCACCCCAGGAGATGACCATACTTGCAAAGGACACCCTGTTGGTTTGCTGGATCTGTGCCTCTTCTCCTCCTGAAGTGCCAGCAGCACAGGAGGGTCTTTCTCCTCTGGATGCCCTAGCAAAATTTTAATGGCAGAAAAGAGCATGAAGTTTGCAACATATGGGAGGAATTTGAGGCATTTTGGAAAGCAAGGGTGAGCATTAAGAGACAAATGCTGGGGCATCCTCAGTTGAACTCTGAGGGGTTTTCCTTTCAACAAATCCTCTTATTATCTGCAATTTTCTTGCTAGGTCTGTAAAGGGATTAGACTCTTTGATGTTGGCCCCACTGCCACCTGGGAGCTGGCTTAACCCTTATCCATTTTTGTCCATGCTGTGGCTTTGCCGCAGAATTCATCCCTTGACTCCCTGCCCTGCTTCATGGTGTGGTGGGAAGGGCACTAGCCAGAGGATGGTCCTTTCTGCCCATGCATGGGGTTTTAAACAGAATTAACACCTGTAGTCTCCCAGATCCAGGCAGGATCTTTTATCTCTGGAGCGGAACAGGGCAAATGGTTTCCAGGCCTTTCAGGAATGAGCCCTCTGAAACAATTTCCATGGGAAACAAGTTCAGACTTGTTCTTGGCTTCTTATCCTGCTAGAAAGTCTAAATTGTTTTAAGGCAAGAAATTTACTTCTTTTAAGGGCACTGTGTGTTTTGTCATTCATTTTCTGTAGATGCGGGACTTCACCAGCTAATTTCAGCTTACAGTACACTGAGTCATCTCTCCAAAATGATTTTAGAGATCATGATTTCTGAGGGGTGAAGAACTGTTATAAACAGGGTCTCTTAGAAGCTAGATGTCACTTTACAACTGTGGAACTAACCCCTATGCAACAGCCTTAACTCTGACCCTTTCTCATTTACCACAGCTATCTAGATTTTGTGTTTAAGAACCATGGCATACGATGTAATTTTTGGTATGGATGATTGCTAGTCAAGTGTGCTGTGTTATTTTTATTGCATTCTTAGCATAATAATATATTCTGTTCTAAAGTAGTGATGTATGAACATAAATATATCTTATTTGCCTATTGACGTTAGACAGGAAAATACATTCTTCGTGCAACATCTGTAATACGATCATTTAAATTTTATTTTCTCCTTTTGGATGTATGTGCAGTAAACCTTGAAAGTCATTATTTACGGAATTTGGTGCAATACCATCACCATTATTGTAGAATCAGAATTGTTCCGTGCATTCAAAGAAGTTTTAAGGTCTTTTTACTTTTTTTATTGTCCCACTAGGGTTTTGAAATGGAAGTCTTGTGGTGTGTTTCAAGGGTCACAGATAAGGCTTGCTTCAAGAGAGAGGAAAGATCATTTCCATGCTTGTGGGTTGCCTTTTGTAATTAATGGGTGCAGTGGGCATGCTCCTTGTCAACAGTAGACTTGTTTTGATTAGAGACAGTAGAAAATCCAGCCCTAACAGTGCATGCACTACTTTTGTATAATTAAATAACACAGCCTGGGGATGATTTTCTGGCTTCAGGACCAAATGATGCATGCCATGCATCCATCGGTGTGACCTCTCTTCCCCATCATTGTGAAAGAGGGAACCCTGGTCATCGTGTCTGTTGGGAAGAGTCCCTGGCTTGTGTAATCCCCAGATAATAAAAAAGAACACACGGACCATTGAACAATGTGAATGATCATCACATCTGGTTTTGATACTCATTTGTACTTTTTTTTTTTCTTTACTTGTAAAGAGTGAATTGACAATACAGAAGACTTCTTCATGATCTGTATTCCTGTGTTGGAGGTGTGGCATAATTTACCCCTAGTAGGCTTGGTCTTCTAACCATTAACACACAGGTCAGCTACAAAGGCTCTGCCTACGCCACATAAAGGCACTTATCTGTTATTCACTGTCCTGTGCAAGATGCATGCTGCACCGCCCAGCCACTAGAAAATCAATGTTCAAATGGAAGTGAATATGAAAATGATTGTTACTGTAATGCAGGGAATAAAAGACAGAGGAGGAATGTATTTTCTAGTGATGACATGTAAGTAAATCACTATGGCTTATTTTGATATCACTGACATTTTTCATAAAGACTTTCTCCTAGGAGCCAAAGAGATCTGTCAGCAAAGAGTGAAGTGTGTACCAATGAAGCATAAATCTACACTCCTGAGGAATGACAGAGGTGTCGATAATTTCAGTGTCTGGGGAGGTGTAGGCCAATTCTGATGTAAAACCTGGAGGAGTGTATCCTAGGCTGAGGCAGTCTTTTAGCTCAAAATACGGTCACAGTGATGCAGTCATGGAATAGCATCAGCGTGCACAAGCTGCAATCCTTAAAAAAAACCATGAGGCGTGTGGAAAAGAGAGGAAAATTTTCTGATGTGGCAATGTGCCTGACTTCAGCTATCTTTCTAAAAATACAGCTTACAGGTCTTTTTTTTGAAGAATAATGCTAAAAAAGTGATTTGTGTTTTTCAGTATTCCGTGAAACTGCAATAAAACCAGTACCCTGGTACTGATGTAGTGAAGGGTATTGAAGGCATAAGGTATCAAGCCATAAGGAAGCAAGTCCCTGGATTTTCCCGTATGAAGCTCTGTAACTTGATTTAAAGAATGCTGTCCCATTTCTCTGAGATTTTTGTATTTCTCTAATTTCTACTTAGATACCTAAATAGCTTTTAAAATTACTTAATTGTTTTTATGAACCTGCCTCTTCCTTTGGTACCTTAGAGCAGTGATTTTTATCCTGTTTGTCCAGAATTTTTTCTGAAAGAAGATATTTAAAAGTAACCCAGAAAATGAAGCTCCAGGAGGCCAACCTTTACTGCAAATATCAGCTGCTCTCTACTGCAAAATATTTAGGGGCTTGTTAACTGGAAAATATTAAGCTGCCCTGAGGCAGTGTTAAAGGCAAGCACTGCTTTCCATACTCTCATATTAACGCTTAGAGCAGTGAGGAATCAAACCCTGAGAACTACAAACCCCAAATTATCTTCTGCTCATTCTCTAGAAGACATTTTGAAGTTTTATTTCCTTCAGTGCAAAACCTGGGCACAAACATCTCAGGCAGCAAGGCTGCCATCGCACTCCTTGGGAGACTTTGAT
>NW_010206502.1:0-29672 GCF_000695765.1 Mesitornis unicolor
CTTCGCGGCCTGCTGGCGGTGCGGGGCGCCGGGCCCAAGAGTCCTCTCGGAATGGGATGGGGCTGTTCCCCTTGTTGCTTTTGTAGCTTCTTAATGGGTTAACCCGCGCGTACGTAGCTGGGGAAAAACAGGGAGGTGATTTCCATGTTATTCCCCTTGGATGTAGTTTACGTTAGTGCTTTGAAGAGGTTCTCAGCCACCACTTTTCATTTCTTGTCCGTCAGGAGTCACAACAGTGCAGAAACGGGCGGGTTCAGCAGATTTTGGGTGTGAAATATAGGATGTGCCCCGAGTGGAGGAACTGCTACAAAGTGTAAACTCACTGAATGACTTCTTTTTTTCTTTTTTTTAAAGACTCTGGCACCAGCTGACTCTGCAGGTTTTGGACTTTGTTCAGGACCCTTGTTTTGCCCAAGGCGATGGACTCATCAAGGTGAAGTGCTCACTTGCTCCCGACTGTTCTGTCTGTAGCAAAGAGGAGTGATGGTATTTTTGTACTGGTGAACAAATAAGTAACCAGTGACTGGTCTGTGGAGAGCTATTAAACTGAGTGATTTCAGTTTTTTGGGACTTGTGTGCTAGGTGTGGCTGTGCAGGCCTTAACGTGTGAAAATCCTGTTAAATTTAAACGTGTCAATTTTAGACTTTTCAAAATGATTCTTCAGTTTTGTTAACTTAAGATTTTTTTTGGGGGGTTGGGTGGGTAAGCAGGGGGAGCCTTTTTCTTTCCCTTTTGTAACAAGGGGTTATGACTGCAGGTGTAGAATGGGTTGGCAGGTGTTCACAGACACCTCAGAGTACTTTGTTCTTTCACCCACTGCCTGGGAGCTCCTTCAGTTTATGAAGAGCATGGCATACACACCCCAGGGTTGCACACGGTGTGCTACAAGTAATCGTGTGCTTTTGCTCTGCTTGTGTTTTTAGGTTAAAACTCAGTTTCCCAGGAGACAGTTATTCCCGTGGCCATGAGCTGTGGGTTTCTGGAGGCAGTCTCATTCTAAATGTGTGCAAAGGGAGGTTTGAAAGCTTTAGGCCTGTGCTTATTATCCTGAGGACATTCACCAGGCCAGCCTGTGGCAGGGAGGTGGTGTCCCATGGTGCCTGCTAGCCTGGGAGATTCCTGAGCAGTGGGAAGGAGACTGCAGAGATAAAATTATCTAAAATAGGTATTTTTCAGCTCCTGGATTCTGTACAGTGTAGGCATTTCTGTGTTGGTTGCCCACTGCTTTGTTGGAAAAATGAATTGGGATACAGTGAAAAGTCCGTGTTGTAACTGAAACGAAATATCATTTTGCCTTGACTGTTCGTGTCTTTGTGCCTACAGCTGTATGAGAACTTCATCAGTGAATTTGAACACAGGTGAGTCAGTTTGCCTGCAAGTTTGTAGGTAACCTGCTGCTGACAGACTGCGCTGACAGAGAGCTCTTTGTTCTAGGGTGAACCCCTTGTCCCTGGTAGAGATCATCCTTCATGTAGTCAGACAGATGACAGGTAAGTGGCCTTACAGTATTTTTATTTACCATTACTTACGGTGTTTTTAGCAGCAGATGCCTGTGAGATTTGACTGGTCAATAGCAACTCAATCTGCAACGTTCAGCTGTTGCTTTTCTGGTGTATTGAAAAGGGAAAGTACCAACTCAAAAAGCTTAAATCCTTGCTGCTGCATAGAGTAGCGAGTGTGCTGCTTTGGTAGGGAAACATCTGTAAGCAGAAAGTCTGGCCTGTGGTAGCAGCACGTTTTGAAGACTGAGCCATACATTACAGAAAAATATGTTCCAGTCTTCATGAATCCAGTAAAAAGATGTATTTCCAGGTTAAGATTTAATTCCACGGGACTTCTTGATTATTATTATTAAAAACAGTGTGACCAGCAGGGCCAGGGAGGTGATCATCCCCCTGTACTGGACACTGGTGAGGCCGCACCTCGAGTGCTGTGTTCAGTTCTGGGCCCCTCACTAGAAGAAGGATGTGGAGATTCTGGAGCGTGTTCAGAGCAGAGCCACAAGGATGGGGAGGGCTCTGGAGAACAAGCCTGATGAGGAGCGGCTGAGGGAACTGGGCTTGTTTAGCCTGGAGAAGAGAAGGCTGAGGGGAGACCTCATCACCACCTCCAACTGCCTCAAGGGAGGTTGTGGAGAGGTGGGTGCTGGTCTCTTCTCCCAGGTGATGGGGGACAGAACAAGGGGAAACGGCACCAAGCTGTGCCAAGGGAGGTTCAGGTCAGAGATAAGGAGGAAGTTCTTTACTGAGAGGGTCGTCAGAAGCTGGACCAGGCTGCCCAGGGAGGTGGTGGAGTCCCCATCCCTGGATGTATTTAAAGAGCGGGTAGATGAGGTACTTAGGGATATGGTTTAGGGGGTAGACAGGAGCGGTTGGACGTGATGATCTCAGAGGGCTTTTCCAACCGAGCAATTCTGTGATTCTGTGATTTTTTGTGTTGTGATTTTTTTGTTGTTGTTGTTTTTTCTCCAGATCCCAATGTGGCCCTTACTTTTCTGGAAAAGACTCGAGAAAAGGTATTTTGGAAATCGCTTTTTCTGGTGGTCCACCTACAGGAATCATTTTGCACATGAGCCTATATGGTATAGGTGAAGAGGCAGATTTGTGTGTGTTGAAACAGGTGCTGGAGAATACCTGTCCCTTTTCTCAGGGAACAGCTCTGTATTTTAATGCAGGAATGTGTTGACAAATGAAATCTGTCAACACAGTCTAGGTTTTAAGAGCTTCCCTAGCTGCAAGGGTAACACTGTCTAAATGTGTATCTTTGTGTAACTACAGGTAAAAAGCAGCGATGAAGCTGTCATTTTGTGTAAAACAGCCATCGGGGCACTCAAGCTGAACATTGGAGACCTGCAGGTCACCAAGGTGAGGTGTTGACTCAAGCAGTTGAAGCGCTGGAGTGTTTGGGGGCACAGTAACACACTTCAGCAGTCACTACAGCGTGGACGTGCTTGTGTCTGGGCTTCAGTTTTGAGTGGCAAGTTGATACATTTGCAGCTCCTGGGATTTCTAGGAAAACCTGCTGTTCTACTTTACATCTTGTATGCCAGAAACGCGGGTGTAGTGCTTCCAGCCAGATCTCTGAAGTTTCAATAAGATTCTGATCCGTTGAGGTGCTGTTGTTTACTGGTGGCCTCCAGCTGAGCACTGCAACTGTTGGTGGGCAGAGCTCGAAAGACATGGAAAAAAGACGTATTCCAGTTCACAGCTTCAGTGTATATGCTGCTAGTTGGAGAGCTGCTAACAATGACTGAATTACTGCTTAGTTTCCTGTTGACTTCTTAATCTCTTGGCTCTTTTTAGAACCATCTCTTAAAGTTAAGATGATGGGTTTTTTATGCAGTGCAGCTTTATGTCTCTTGGAGCCAGCACAAACTTTGATGGGTTTAGTGGGTATAAGTAAATGTAAAGCATGTGTCTATATATGTATATAATTATAGCTGCAGGGTTGTTCAGGGGCGGTTTGGGGTTCCTTTTTACTCTGTTTTGTGAAGGGAGAATGCCACTGCCTTATTTTCAATGCTGCAGTGGTGGCTTTGGCTGTGGTCTCATCTGCTGTACTACTGAGTGGATGTTACTCCTGGACCACCCAAGAATGCCACATGGTGGTGAACGAGAAGGCTGGGAGCACAGGGGTGTGAGAGATGTGCCTTCACCTGTAACAAACAAGTTTCACTCTCCTCTAGGAGACCATTGAGGAAGTTGAGGAGATGCTGAACAACCTCCCCGGGGTGACTTCAGTTCACAGCCGCTTCTATGATCTCTCCAGCAAGTACTACCAGACGATTGGGAATCATGCCTCCTACTATAAGGATGCTCTGCGGTTTTTGGGGTGCATTGATGTTAAAGATCTGCCAGGTAGCTCCTCCTTTGCCAATCAGAAAGTCCCGTGTTTCATTCTCTGTGTCATCACGTCAGTTTAAGTAAATGCACTGGCAGAGCACAGGTTTTCCAAACATTATTTTAGATCTGCCCTAGCTGGGCCAGGATCTGTCTAACAGGAGGAAGAGCCCACAAGAAGAAACAGCCAAGTAGAATCCTGCTCCTGAGCTGCATTGAGGTGATGAGAGGGAGAAAGTGCTGCCACCAGAAGGGATAGTTTGTTGTAATTCCCCACTTTGTTGTAATTTCCACTTCAATTGGAGAAGAAACTTCTTCTCAGTGAGGGTAACAGAGCCCTGGCCCAGGCTGCCCAGGGAGGTTGTGGAGTCTCCTTCTCTGCAGACATTCAAAACCCGCCTGGACACCTTCCTGTGTAACCTCATCTGGGTGTTCCTGCTCCGGCAGGGGGATTGGACTGGATGAGCTTTTGAGGTCCCTTCCAATCCCTAACGGTCTGGGATTCTGTAAAAACCTTCAGTATAAATTCAAAAAGTGCTGTAGTTGCTGCAGGCTTTCAAATTTTGGGCTTGGGAATCGGGTAAAAGAAAGGGCTGGGAATGTTGTAATGTAGGCATGGAGAGTAGGATGAGGGAGGGGTTGATGAGGCTTAGCCTACTGCTTCATCCAAACTTGTCTGTCTGTCTGTATTTTCCAGTATCAGAGCAGCAGGAGAGAGCCTTTACCCTGGGACTGGCAGGGCTCTTGGGAGAAGGTGTTTATAACTTTGGGGAGCTGGTAAGTTGATGCTGCATTCCTTCACTTGTTGAGCATCAGGCACTGATTTTACCTTACGAATGCTGTCCTGCCTGGTTTCTGCAGCTCATGCACCCCGTTCTGGAGTCCCTGAGAAACACCGATCGGCAGTGGCTGATTGACACACTTTATGCCTTCAACAGTGGTAATGTAGAGACGTTTCAGGCTTTGAAGTCGGCGTGGGGTCAGCAGGTGAGTGGTGTTGCAGTATTGCTTAAGGCCTAGGTTAAATATTTACAGAACACACTTAGATTTTGTGGACCTTTACCTTAAGAATTCCCAGATCTGGTGCACTGGAAGAATTTTAATCATAACATAGGAATGTTTCTTTCATCTTGTTACGTGCCATTAATTTTCTGTTGGCTTCCCTCTGCGTGTGGTTGATTGAAAGAAGTAAAGAGAAATCCCTTGTGATCCAAGGGCAAAGCAAACAAAAACGTCATGCAGTCCTGCACAGGAAGATAATCTCTGATTTAATTTCAATAGTGCCTTTCACTCCCAGTATTAAACTGCTTTCAATGTAAAATAGTTCTTTTCCTGTGTGTTCTGGGAAGTTTGAGAAAAACAATGGTGCTGGATATTAACTACCCTGGCTATACCAGCAATGATTCACAGAGCAGTAGTTTACAGGTCAGCTTGTCTGTCCCCTTGTGGAGGTCTGTGGCCTTTGATAAACGACTGCCTGCCTTGCAAAGTGCTGTGTTTAATTGTGCAGTTCTTGTGATTTGTTTTATGGACCCATTGCCAGGTAGAGGGCGGGTTGTAACAGTCTCCTCCCTTGTAAGGGAGGGTGGTGGGTCCTCATGTGGCTTACTCCTGTGTGTAGCTTGTTCTGCCCTGAGGTGAAGGGGGAAGGTAATAATGAATGTACTTGTTCCACTTTATCCTCTTACAGCCAGATCTGGCTGCAAATGAAGCACTTCTGCTGCAAAAGATTCAGCTGTTATGTCTGATGGAGGTGAGCTGGGGATTATGATGTGCTGAATGTGGGAAATGGGAAGGGACTGCTCCAGCTGCCTTTTGGGGGCTGTTAGATACTCTGTTCTCTGCTGGATGTATTCATTTGCTCCTTACAGAAACCTGTGGGTATAAATAGTTCACTGTAAATTTTGCCTCTAGGTGGTGCCAGAAGGTGAATTTTGCTTGGGGGTAAGGAGGAAGCCTGGTGCAGTTCTACTTGTTTGCAGTTTCAAGGGTTTTATCTTTCAGGCAGGATATGGAGGTGAGGGGCTCTTTAGTTTGCAGAAGAGGAGACTGAGGGGAGACCTCATTCATGTTTATCAATATTTAAAGGATGAGTGTCACAAGGATGGAGCCAGGCTCTTCTCGGTGACAAACAATGATAGGACAAGGGGTAACGGACACAAACTGGAACACAGGAGGTTCCACTTCAATTGGAGAAGAAACTTCTTCTCAGTGAGGGTGACAGAGCCCTGGCCCAGGCTGCCCAGAGAGGTTGTGGAGTCTCCTTCTCTGCAGACATTCAAAACCCGCCTGGACACCTTCCTGTGTAACCTCATCTGGGTGTTCCTGCTCCGGCACTGGATGAGCTTTGGAGGTCCCTTCCGATCCCTAACGTTCTGTGATTCTGTGAGAGAATGTTGTTGCCTAGGAAATGTGCTTGGAGCAGCAAAGTGTGTCTGGAGGAAGGGAGCGGTACTACTCCTTTCTGCTGATGTAAATGCATTTTTCTTTGAAGTATTTTGATTAAACACGGGAAATGCAGTTGCTGCTGCAGATTGAGAGCTCAGCAGGGCAGTGCGAGGGAAGCTGTGCGCACTGTTTGGAAAAAAACCCTAAAGCTTTGTGGGATTGATTTATTTGTTTTCTTTACTTGAATCCAGATGACTTTCACCCGACCAGCCAATCATAGACAGCTCACTTTTGAAGAGATTGCCAAGAGTGCCAAAGTCACTGTGAATGAGGTGAGTTCAGCATTAGACAAACTTACTCATGTCTGAAGCTCTCAAAGTGTCGGGGCAGACCTGCTCGTGTAGGTGAAATCGAAGTAGAAATGTTCTCCAGTTCTTGTGCATCTGGAGAACTTTTTAAGAAGGAATTAACTACTTGGTGCTCCTTTGTCTTGGTAAACACATTTTTTTGAAGATCCTTAGTTATAGTCTTAAGCTGGAGAGGAGCTCTGTTCCCACCTGCTCTTGAAAGCAGGCCTTTGGATTAGGTTATGCAGGGCCCTGCCAAGCTGTCTTGAGTATTTCCAGCAAGAGGAAGTGTCACTGATGTTTAGTTTTTCTCACGGTGAAGAACTTTTTTGTTATGCAAATGAAATCCCTGCTGAAGCAAGTTCTGCCTGTGGTCTTCTGTCCTTTCACCATGTGAAAATACCTTTTATCTTCTATGTTACTGCCTTTTAGGTACAGGAAGACTGTGATGAGGTACCCCTTGAGCTGCCTCTTACCTAGGCTGAACAAATAGAATTTCTCCAGAATGTCAAGTTCTCGCCTTCCTAATCTTAGTGGCCCATTGCTAGGTCCTCTCCAGTTTTGGAATGCCCCCTTTAAGCTGAAGGGGGTGATGCAAACTGACAAGTGCTGGGTGGAATAGTGGCATCCCTTCATCTGCTGGTTGTGTTCTTATGCAGACCAGGACGCTGTTCCCCTGGCTCTTTCGCAGTTTGCTGCCCCCCGCCCCGACTTTGCTCAGTCTCTTGAGGTCTCTCTTCATGGGGCTCTTATCTCCAGCACATCTACCTCTCCCTACCAGTTTGGTGTCACTTGTGAAATTGCCATCCAGCTTAAAGATAACTGAATAGTATCAGACCCACCATCAGCCCCCACAGAGCGCTACTTGTGAGCAGCTACCTGTTCAGCTTCAAGCCACTAACTTCTGTGGTCTGAGCTCAGTATTCTAGATTTTCCACTCATCTTGTGGTCCTTCTGTTTGTTCTGTAGCTTACCAGCTTGTCAACAAGGATGTGGTAGAAGGTCTTGTTGAGCACTTTGCTTAAAAGAAAGGTACAGATCCCCTACAGTGCTCTCGCCGACCGGTGAGCAAGTTTAATTTAAAAAGGCAGTCATATTGGTTGAGCACATCTTACCTGTGGTAAATCCGTGTTGGCTTTCCCCAGTTACCTTGTTCTTCCTGGGATTTCAGAGAAAATAGAATAAATCTGCTCGTAGGGAAAATAAATCTCTCCTGTGTATTTCGACGTCAATCCTCGGGCGGTATTATAACCTGAAAGAGGATGGATGTGAGAGGCTGTGGCTGCTCTTGGTTTGGTTGTGTGTGGTAAACACTCTCTTCCAAAAGTTAGTGCCATTTAAAGGTGTTATTCATCCAGGGAAGTGGGGGGGGGCAAGTGAGTGGTTCTCAGTTGTTTATTATTTTTATTATTTTTAGGTGGAGCTGCTGGTGATGAAGGCGCTCTCGGTAGGCTTGGTGAAGGGCAGCATTGACGAGGTCGATAAGAGGGTGCACATGACATGGGTACAACCACGCGTGTTGGACTTACAGCAGGTAATGACTGGCTTGAATATTGAGGCAGTGCTTATTTGTTTAGTCGTGTGAGGTGACCTGGAAATTGAAATGAGAACTGTGAAGGGCCACGGCTTGAGAATTAGTTTCCTTTGTGCTTACTGGGAAGTAAGCAGCTTCTCTTCATTCTTTTTTTAATTTACATTGCTGCATTTAGGTCTTGCTTTGGGTATATGGTGCATTTTGTGTCTGTGTTTTGCAGGAGGTAGGTAGAAACCTGTCAGGAAATAGGATAGGGTATTAGTGACGCCTCTCTTAAAGCCACACAAACCACCATGTAACGCAAATGCTATGACTCTGTTTTCCAGAAGGGTGCAGGGATCTGTGTGGCTGCTTCAAGTCTAAGTGCATGAAACAGTCTTGGGAGTTTTTGGATTGTAGGTGACACGCTTGCCTTGGGAAGAGAGAAGTTCAGGGTGCTAAAGACAAAGGTGCTGAGCTTGGGTTCATCCTCATAACGTTTTAGGAGACTGTATAGAGTGCTTTTACCTTAAAAATATAAAAAATCATTACCTGGAATACCAGCTGCAAACAATTCCATTTGTGTGTTTAAATTTGAAGCTAAACGTTGCTGTTTTGATGGTAGTTGATGCTAAGTAAAGTCTTTCCTAGAGGTACGGGGTTTTGAGAAGTTGGTTGTCCTTAAGGGTGAATATCAGCATCTCCAGTAGCCGAGGCATTAAAAGTCATTGTGTGCTTGCCTTGCAGATCAAAGGGATGAAAGACCGCCTGGAGTTCTGGTGCACGGATGTGAGGAGCATGGAGATGCTGGTGGAGCACCAGGCTCATGACATCCTGACATAGAGGAACTCGCGCTACCCCCGGGAGTGGAATTTCTGCTGCTACTGACGCTGGCAGCACTCAGACCACTGACTCTGTACTGAATTCTGTTGAAGGGGGGTGGGTGGGCAGAGGGGGGAGCAGCTTTTCGACGCTTGTTCGGAGGAGTAAGTGGCCTTTTGCTGTGTAACCCTTTGGTGCTTGGAGTCAAGATTTCCCTATCCGCTAACGTGAGCGGCACTGATCGTGAGAGCCCTGTCCTGCGCTTGTGAAAGGGAGGACAAAGGCTCCGCCGCAGTTGATTTATCAGTCCCGTCATCGCACTGGTGTGGGAGGATGTGAGTGATGCTGGTTGTGTGTTCCAGGAGCAGAGGCTGTTTGCTGGGTAGAGGGGCAGCAGAAGCTCCTTGCTGAAAAGGTGCCTGACTTGTACGTGGTGTTACTTGGTGGAATTGGGCTTAGGAGGGCAGGATCTTCCCTGGTTACCTCTGCCCCTGCAGCAGCCCAAAGGCAGCATTACTGAAATCATCGTTCTCCTTTGCCCTCTTTTTCCACCACCCCTCTTCCTCCTCATCTGCAGTAGAGGGAGTGTTTACTCCATCAAAGGGTTTTTTCCAGGATTACTGTTTAGTGGATGTGTTTTTATATACTTTTGGGGGTGGTTGTCTTTTACGAACGCTTTGTGCTGGAGCGAGGCGCAGCAGTGTCGCTGGAATAAACTTCTCTGCCTTCCCTTTTCTGTAGTTCTGTGTTTGTTGTCTCCGTAACTTGCAGCTGAGCCTCTGATCTGTTTAAAATCACGCTTCCTTCTAAGTTTCACGTTACAAAACCTCTCTGTCCAAGAACATACAGATTAAACAGTCTGTTAATTACCCTTGGGGTTGGTGTGTAAGTTACTTGGCATGCAGTACTTTCTATGTACTTTGTCAAGCCCTTTCTGTGGGAAGCTGTAGTCCTGATGCCTTTTCTCAAGTTGAGTAAACGTGACTGACTGGAAAAGCCAAAGACCCGAGACAACGAGTTCCTGTTTTGCTTTTTGCCTCTTACTAACCGCTTTCAAAGCTTTCTGTACTGTCACTGTTTTGCCCTGGTGCTGCTGCGATGTCTTTGGAGGGATGGAAGATAATTGCACATACTGAGAGTTGGAAACCAATGCAGACCTGACCTGGGGGCTACCTCCAGGTATCCATTTGGGTGCATAATGCAACAGCAAACTACGCTGAGGTTCATAACAGCAACTTTAAATTGAACAGGATCTTACTTGCACACCTGGCTAAATTCCTCAGGATCCAAGTGGATTTTTAAATGCTGCTTTCGATGTGTCCGTAGTTGGTTCTTGCATCGCAGTGCCGGTTTTGGTTGCTACTGTGATTGAAGAGCTGTAGTTGCCAGTTTGATTTTTCTAATGGAATTTCTATACTTTGTGTGCTTTTTCCAGGTTGTTGTCTTGACTTGGAGGGTTTAATGCCAGCAATGGAAAAAAAAAAGAAAGCACCTGGCTGATGCCGCACTGCTCTGTGGATGCAAAGGTGCTTCAGGCAAGGGCGACTTCAGCTTTTTAAATGCAACAAGAAACTTGAATTGTCAAACCCTCTACCTGGTCACCCCCTGCCCTTCTGCCTCTCTAATCAGTTCTGGCCTGAATTTCTTCCTGGCTTGGAGTTGTTTGGTTCAGAACACCCACCTGTGCCTGTCCAGCCCAGCAGTTCTGTCCTTGTTCAGCTGTTGGAGGCTGTACTGAACCACCCCCTTTTCTCCTCCTGTGCTGTGCTGTTTGACTTTCCCTAGATCATGCTTCATCTTCCCTTCCAAAGCTCCTTCCTGATCTCACTGTTACTGACTGCGGAAGAGCATGCAGAGGACACCGCATCTGGAATATTGTGTCCAGTTCTGGGCCCCTCAGGTCAAGAAGGACAGGAACTGCTGGAGAGAGTCCAGCGTAGGGCTACAAAGATGATGGAGGGAGTGGAGCATCTCCCTTCTGAGGAGCGGCTGAGGGAGCTGGGGCTCTTTAGTTTGCAGAAGAGGAGACTGAGGGGAGACCTCATTCATGTTTATAAATATTGAAAGGGTGAGTGTCACGAGGATGGAGCCAGGCTCTTCTCGGTGACAAACAATGATAGGACAAGGGGTAACGGACACAAACTGGAACACAGGAGGTTCCACTTCAATTGGAGAAGAAACTTCTTCTCAGTGAGGGTGACAGAGCCCTGGCCCAGGCTGCCCAGAGAGGTTGTGGAGTCTCCTTCTCTGCAGACATTCAAAACCCGCCTGGACGCCTTCCTGTGTAACCTCATCTGGGTGTTCCTGCTCCGGCAGGGGGATTGGACTGGATGAGCTTTTGAGGGCCCTTCCAATCCCTGACGGTCTGGGATTCTGTGACACAAGAGTTCTGATCAGAAAAACGCTTCCTTTATTTCATAGCTAAGGACAGGAAAAGAGCTTCAAAACGTGCAAACTCCCGAGTAGTGTCACGTCACTGCGTGTTGGGAGTCAATGAGGAGCCACTGTGTGGTGAAGCTAACGCGCTGTGGGGCTGCTGTGGCTTTAGATGAGCACCAAGAAAACGTGGAGGGTAACAGACGGTGCTGAAGTCTTCTCCTGAGCATGTTGACAGCCTCCTTGTACGGTGGGGCGTGCTTGCTTGTATGCAGATTTCTGAGCAGCTCACTGCAGTGAGGGGGGAGACCTGCTGTCTCAGGGAACTGTGGTGGTTTCAGGTTTTCCCCAGGTGGTATTTGCTACCCAGACCTTCCTGTGTGGGAGCAAGTGCTTCCCTAACACAAGTAATGTGGGAAATCTGGTGTGTCTTTGGGCAACGGTGAGGTTCATCACGCAGGGAAAAGTCAGATGTGCAGCACCCAGACTGAGGACCATTTTAAATGTCCCTTACAGCCTTTGAGGATTTTCTTCCTAAGGATTTAACTTGAATTTTTGCTCCCTTGGTATCTGCCTTATGCTTCGTTGCAGCTGCACAGTGTAAAAGCTCGAGTGGGAAATGTGCCTTCCCGTTGCAAATGTACGGAGGAAAACGGCCTTTAGAGCAGCGAGCTGCCCAACAGCAGGGTTACAGATCCACTCCCCTGTGAATGAGCACATGGTTGAAGCAAACCCAGCAAGCCATTATGCTGAGTGCTAACGTGAATGTTAACGAACAAACTCAAGAGAGCTCCTTCCCCGTGAAGATCTGTTCTGCAGCCTTATCTTCCCTCGTGTTTCTGCTCCCAGCAGGGTGGTTCCTGCCACTTCTCAATCTCCTCTGCTCTTGTAGTGACCCACATGTGCCAGGATCCAGGCTGTTGGCCCACATGTGGACGCAGCTTGGGGCAGTGGGAGGTTTAGGTCAGCACAGGGGTTTCCACCACTGGTGCACCAAGCGGGTTGCTCTCTAGGTTTGTTTCCATCACTCTCTGTTTCTCTGTCACGATACTGGGAAATCAGAGCAGCTTGTGACCTTCAGCCAGCTGCGAGGCCCAGATTCCCAGTGTTTCCCGAAGCAGCCATGCCTGGCTTTCAGATGACTTTGAGGCGTGAATTGCAACCAGCGGCAGCCTCTTCTGTTTCTGATGCAGCAGGGCAGCACTGTCACCTTTATTTCTCTTTTTATTTGGCTAGAAAAAAAGAGTCTCCAGGCTGGTAAAGCTCTTTGTTGCAGACCTTGGAAAGGCAGCAGGGGGTAAACTCCACAAGCAAGGGGTGGAGGAGGGACCCAGCCACAATTTTTGGGGAAAAGCTTCATTTTCCAAGCTCATTTCCCCCAGCCCAGGAAGATCTCAGCAGCTGGAGTGGCTGCTGGTTTGGTGGGGATCATCCCCAGAGGGAGAAATGCCAGGGGGACCTGCCTGTCCTGGCTCTGCAATGACAGCAGAGCAGATCTCAGCCTTATCCATGGGATGCCTGCTTTGGGGTGAGTGTCTCATGGAACTTTGGGGGGGATAAGGGGCCCAGGTCTGTCCCTCGAGGGACTGCCAGTGCCACTGCCACCTCCTCTCTGAGGTCCTCAGGCTGCCCTATGGCTTAGGCTCCCTGTGGGGAACCTTGGGCTGCAAGGGACTCTCAGCAGGTACCCTAAACCCCAAAGGTTAGAAAAGGGGCAGAAGGGATAAAATAAAATGGAAGCAAGAGCCTGAAGCAGGGGAGTAGGGCATGTACCCCCCACCATGGGAGTGCAGTCAGAAGCTTGCACAGTTCTGGGGACACCTTTCCTTCCTTTTGCCCCCCTCTCCTTTTGCAAAAATACTCTGACTGTAATACAGAGGGGGAGTTTGTGCCCCTCGGAGCAGTTGGCTCCCTCCCCTTTTCAGCCCCCCCCAAGCCACTCACAGCAGCAGAGAGTGGATGTTTGGGTGGCTTGGAGGTGACCAGCACCCAGGGAACTCGTGGCAAAAGAAGCTTTTCCCCAGTGCAGTGGCCAGCAGCCGAGAGAGCCGCTGAAAGCCCCGCATCGTGGTGGCACGGCCAGCGTGCTGCTCCTGTCACTGCGGCTGGGCTGCAGCCGCCCAGCCCCTCACCACCTCCGCAGGGAGCCCACTGCTCTCCCCAGGGCACGGCCTTAACCCTTAAATGGCAAGGTTTTCCCAAATTGCTCATTACTTAGGTTTCTTTCCTTCCCTTAAGGATCTTTTGTTTCCCTAGCAGCACCCAACTCCCCACGCCTCCGAGGTCAAAACCCATGTCCCTAACCAGCCAGGTGGGACCCCTCTGTGATGCTCTGCTGCAGACCTCTTATCTCGGCCTTTTAAAAACTTATAACGCTTAAAGCACCATGTACTTTCCTAAGCTGCTGCAGATGTGATGCCTGATCTCTGATTGCGGTGTGCAGGACCTTGCTTGTCCTGTCTGTGGCAATGGCTTCTATTTCCTTCACACAGGCTCCTCCTTACGTGGTGGTATCCATCAACAAGCCCCGCAACCACAGATACCCTCAGGTGCTGATGGATCTGTTGCTGGTGTTTGATCAAGCTGGGCTGGGTTTTGCGAAAGCAACTTGCCCCAACCTGCAAGAGGAAGTGGCTGAAAGCCTTGGGACCTCCGAGGTGTTGGTGCTCGTCAGCAGGAGGAACAAAGCCCTCTCACCTTCAACACATACTTGCTTTGCTGAATAACCCGGCTGTGTCCTTCTCGCCCATGAACACAGCTCTGCGGAAAGTTTGCCGGGATTTGTACAGACCTGCTCAGAGGTCTCCTTCACAGAGTCAGAAATGCTGCTCCATGGCTGCAGCAGGCTCTTCTGCAGGGTGAAGCTGGGTCTTGTCTTTAGAAGGACGTCAGAGCTCTTTTCCCACAGCAACTGTCTTGGGAAAGTGCAGGTTTTTACCTTAAAAGTGACCCAAGGGGCTGCATGGACTGTGACTGACCAAGCACGCTTTCGTTGATGAAAGATGACTGCTGAAATTTAAAAGCAGCGACAGAATCCTCTTAGCTTGTATCTTCTGCTTGCAGCTGGCTTTCCGGAGGATTTCCCTCTGATTCCCTGCTCATCAGAGCTCCCCCAACCAGCTGGCAGTCCGTAATCGCTCCACGCAGCAAACACGAAGCTGGGGGATGGCAGAGCCTCTGACAGTAAAGATTTTTCCTTTGAGCAGTTTCCCAAAATGCCTGCCTCTGTGAGACAAGGGCAAGGAATAAGTGACCCTCAGGAAACCCCCCCTAGATGACAAGAACCGCAGCTCCTGTGTGCACTGGTCCCACGGCTGCACTGCTCTGCTGTTTGCTAGCGCTGAAGTGGGCACCTCAAATCCCCTCTCGCTGCCAGCCCTCCTGTGTTCAGCATTTTGGGGTGTGAAGGAGGGGGGGCCATTCCTGTGCCACAGTGCCAACCTGAAAACCCACTTAGAGACTTCCTTTTGCTGCTGTAGATCAAACTTCTCGTCGGTGGCAAAAGCTGGTGTCAAGGAGCATTGCTGGGGTTAACAGGGGCGACAGCGAGAGCGGCCGCGCTGCTCCGGGTCGGCTGTGTTCTCTGTGAACCAGAGCACCAGAATAATCTCGTTGTTGAGGAGCTAAGCCTTGCAAATTCTGTTTCGAACAGGAAAGGACCACTTAAAATCTTTGAGAAGCTGGGGAAACAGCTGGTGGTGAAGGACAGATGTGGTTAACGGATTTCCCCTGAAATTCTTTGAGACATTTATGGTGGTGAGGTATGAGTTTAGATCCCTGAACACGAAAGGAGCAGAGCTGGGAGCAAATACCAACGGTTGGGCTCTGCCCTTTGCTGCTGGTCAGGGTTGCTCCAGGGCATCTCTGGGGTGTCTGCAGCAATGGGATGGATCCATTGGCTCTGCTGTGTGTGAAGGATCGCCCCCCCTGGGCTGCTTTCCTGGTGAACCTGGAATGCTGGTGAGCAGGAGGCCAGGAGCAGCCAGCACAGGAGAGCTCTGTGACCCTTTCCACCCCTTGCTTTGGTAAGGAAGGCCTGCAGCAGCTCTTTTTCTTAACCCTGACACCCTTGGTGCTCCTCTTCCTGTTCCTCAGCTTCCTCCCTGGGTGTTTTCTGGCAGGAAGGCCACTCCAGGACATGTGTGTCCATGGAAAACCCTCCTTTTGGTCCTGTTGAGCACAGCCGGACCCAGAGGTGGGACAAATGCCACTGCCTTTGTCTGTGCCCCCCAGTCTCTTCCCTACAAGTGTCACAGAATCACAGAATCACTCGGCTGGAAAAGCCCTCTGAGATCATCACGTCCAACCGTTCCTGTCTACCCCCTAAACCATATCCTTAAGTACCTCATCTACCCGCTCTTTAAACACATCCAGGGATGGTGACTCCACCACCTCCCTGGGCAGCCTGTTCCAGCTTCTGACGACCCTCTCAGTAAAGAACTTCCTCCTTATCTCTGACCTGAACCTCCCTTGGCACAGCTTGGTGCCGTTTCCCCTTGTTCTATCCCCCATCACCTGGGAGAAGAGACCAGCACCCACCTCTCCACAACCTCCCTTGAGGCAGTTGGAGGTGGTGATGAGGTCTCCCCTCAGCCTTCTCTTCTCCAGGCTAAACAAGCCCAGTTCCCTCAGCCGCTCCTCATCAGGCTTGTTCTCCAGAGCCCTCCCCATCCTTGTGGCTCTGCTCTGAACACGCTCCAGAATCTCCACATCCTTCTTCTAGTGAGGGGCCCAGAACTGAACACAGCACTCGAGGTGCGGCCTCACCAGTGCCCAGTACAGGGGGATGATCACCTCCCTGGCCCTGCTGGTCACACTGTTTTTAATACAGGCCAAGATGCCGTTGGCTTTTCTGGCCACGTGGGCACAGTGCTGGCTCATGTTAAGCTGACTGTCTGTTCTCTCTGGGGCTGCCAGTGGTGGACTTGAAGCTGAATCTGGAGGGGCTCATCCCACCTCGCTCAGGAGGAAGCAGTGAGAAGCCTCCACCTTCCCCAGGCAGCAGCTGGCAGGGATGTGCTGTCTTTCACTGCTTCTGGACCAAGGAGCCGCATTGCTGCTTCCATAACACCAACATCAGCTGTGCTCGAGTCAGACATTGGCTTCTTTGTGTATTTACAGAGAGAACAGATGTGTAATGTCTATCCTGTAAATGCTGGATTGTTCAACAAGATAATCCTCTCAGCACTGGGCAGTGGGCAGGGAAGAGGGCAGGAAAGGCTTGGAAGTGGAAGAGATGTAGGATTAAGTAACTTGGGAGCCTCTATCTTCTGTTGAGTGTTGACAAGTGGAGGCATGTCTGGGATCCAGGGGTGGTATCCACTTAGATCCACAGTAATTTGCTCTTTTTCCCCCCAGATCTCCCCTCTCAAGTTGGGTTTGTAACACAACATTTCTGTGCTGTCCTACACTTGCCGTGTTTGATGGAAACTGAAAGTGTCTCCACAGGGGCCGTCGTCTCCCTTTGCTGCACAGCATGACCCGGGGTGAATTTTGGCTGTTGCATTTGACGGTGATGAGATGTGCTTTTTGTCTCGTGTGTGACACGAGGCAGCTCCAAAAAAACCCTGCGGAGAAGCGGACAGCTTGAACCTTTGCCACAGTCAGGGGACTCGAGCGTGGCACTGTGACTGCCGGCTGCCTCCAGGGCCTGCACCGGTCAAACTCAGTCATGGATCTCTTTGGAGAACCACATTGCAGCAAGGCGAGAACTGGGCCGCGGTCACATCAGGGCAAGGAGCCTCTTGGGGACAGGCGCTGTGTCCGAGACAGGGTGACCCCAGCATGTGGTGAGGCTCATCCTGGGGAAGGATGGGCGTTTTCCTGTGTAAGGATGGGTGACCTGGCCCTTCCTGGGGACAGCTTGGTAAAACGCTGCCCTGTCTGTACCTGTGATGGGAGGCGTTAGGAGCTGAGTGTCAGCAGTGCCCCGGTGGTGCAGAAAGTCAGCACGAAGCACTCACTGGGATGGGTGCTGTGCCCGAAAAGGTGAGCTGTGGGGGCAGTAAGCTGGGAAAAACGTGGCCCAGCTGAAGTCTGGCTCAGTGCCCTCCAAAAGCAGGCGCGGAGAAGTGCAAGAGCGTGACAGGGGAGGAAGGGTGGTTTTGGCACCTTGCTCCTGCTACGGAAGCTGCCCCCCCTGCACCCCGGCCCTGGAGCAGCTACAGCTTTGCACTGTGGGTGTTGCTTCATTTCTCAAGTGGCTTTTAGGTGATAAATCATCGCAGACTGGTTTTTCCTCTCAGTGATTCCTTACCTGGAGGGCGAGGCAGCCCCAGGACCTCTGTACTCCCCACTGTAAGCAACAAGCTCAGCTGGGCAAAAACCTGCACGTCAAGAGTTGGGATTTTTATTTTTATTTTTTTTTAAGGACAGGGGGAGGAAAAAAAAAAAGTTATTTCCTTCCTTCTTTCTCAGTGGTGTAACTTCCGTCCTTCCTTCCTTCCTTCCACACAGGAGCCCCACGGCAGCAGCCTCCGCCTGCCCAGGCCACAGGCAAGAGCAAACCCTGCTTTCCATATCCCTCTGGTTGGTTTGTTTGTTTGAACTTTCCCGAAGGCAGCAGGAGGATCTTTCTCCCCATTCAGTCTCAGGCGCTGCCTGGTGTGAGGAAACTGAGCTGACCTGGAGAGCTGCCACCAGCTGGCTCCTGTTGGGGAGGGATTTTAGGAACTCCCAGCCTGGCCAGGGTGAGCTCTCGCTGCTCTCCGTGCTACCCTGGCTTTCCAGCTCTGCCTGGGGAGTCTCTCCGTGCCTGACTTTTATCCTTTCCATGTTATTCTAGTGTTCAGTACTGCCAGGCACCAGCTACAGCTCCCTTTTGTAAGGTGCTGCTTTTATATGTGTGTATTTTAATATGTATTTATATATTTATGTTAATATAGTGTTGTCCTGGGATTGAATTACTTTCCTTAGAGCAGCAGAGAAGATTTTTTTGTTCTCATTTTCACCAGTGGGTGTTGATGTTTTTCAAGGTTTGTTTTTCAGTCTTTTGACCTGTTCTTGCGGTTGCAGTTTCATTTGTCTTGGTTTGGTGGGTTTTTGGCGGTGGTTCTCTTTTTGGTTTTCTTTCTCTCTCTCTGTACGAAAGCACAGAGGGAAGTGAAAGCCCAGGATTCTCTGGGACAGGTGACCCAGGACAGATGATATATAAACATATATTTTAATATATAAAAAATATACCTTTTAATGTGTTTATATAAATCAATGCAATAAAAAACTGCCCCAGCAAACTAGTAACTGAAGCTGAGCTAGAGATGCAAGAGTGAGGGAAAGCACTGGGGTTCAGTGAGATGGGGAGCACGGGGGCATAGTGAGCTGGGAAATGGGGAGCTGCTGAGGGCACAGAAGGGTCTTTAAGAGGGGCACAGAAGAGCTTTGGGAGGAAGAGGAGGAAAGGAGGAAGTTGGCTGTACTGCAGCAGGAGAAACTGGTGAGACTCTGTCATGGAGAGGGCAGCAGAAGAGGAAGAGGGAGGTGGAAACTGGAAAAGCAACAAAATCGATGGGTTGGTGAGGTTTGGGTGAGCTGGACGAGCCGCCTGTGGGTGGAGAGAAGAGGGAACATGGGGAGTTGTGAGGGAGGAGGTGAGCCTGGGTGGAGGAGAACTGCCCCAGGAGCTGGGATGGAGGAAAACCACTGGTGTAGAGGTGTTGGTGGTGACAGGAGGGGAGACTGAAAGAAATGGAGAGCCTGGGAATGTAATGAGGCTGGATGCAGGTGAGCAGCTGTCTTTGCTGGTGGCCAGGAAGGTCGCAGAGGGAGCAGCAGTTTGTAGCCCCTGTTTGCAGCCGGTGTCCAGCACAGCCACGCTCAGCCTGTCCTGGCTTTGTCCATTCAACCCTGGTACCTGACCCTGCTGTTGTTCTGCAGCTCAGGTTGGTAAAAATGGCTGATGGCAAAGCAGACCCTGCTGTGTTCACCTCCACGTCTCTGCCCTCGGACCCACGGCTGCTGCCTACAGTCACCAACGCTTACCTGGGCACCCGCGTGTACCGGGACATCCTTCACGTCAACGGCGTGTACAACGGGGCGGTGGGAGACACGCACCGCGCCGACATCCCCAGCCCCGTCAACGTGAGGATGACGGCGCCTGGCGCAGATAACGTGGCTGAGACCTTCACCGTGAACACCCGGACAGGTACATGGCAGAGCAGGCAGGAATCTCCCTGTCCCGCTGCCTCCTTTCAGATCTCCATCTTGGTCATTCATAGCTCTTGCCCTCCAACTGCTGGTGAAGTTAAAAGTCTCTTGCTTGTGTTGCCTCTTCCTCAAGGTCGCATCTTTCTTCTCTCCATTCACCTGCAGGGTGTTGTTCTTCTGAATTCATGAGAGAGGAAGTGGAAAATTCCCCTTTCTTGTGGGAATAAGAGTAAATCTTGTGAGATATTCAGGCTGTGTCTCGGTCTCTGCTGGAGTCAGAGACTGTTTAATCGTGAAGCCTGGTAAAATGTTATAAATCTTGTGAGCTTTTCAGGCTGTGTCTCAGTCTCTGCTGGAGTCAGGGACTGTTTAATCGTGAAGCCTGGTAAAATGTTTTATAGCACAAATAATTCCTCGGTGGCTTGGCCAGATTCAGTGTGTTAACAGTGTGGTCCAATTAAAAGCTGTGTTTGGATTGGGACCTGGGATAGGCGGTTCCTTTGCCAGTAGGACCCAGTAGATAGGGCATTAATGGGAGTCTGAGGCAGAATATCAGGACCTGATGGCTCCCATTGGGCTTACAGGAACCTTCAGCCACGTGCTTCAGGCAGCTGATTACACAGCCACCCATCAGATCTACGCTCACCATTCCCTTGTCCACTTGATGGCTTTCAGCATCACCATCCGACGATCAGCTCACACCTCCCAACCCATCACGGTCCAGCTCCAGGCTCCTTTTGTGCCAAAGAGCCAGGATTTGGACCTGAACCAAGGACCAGACTTCCAGGGAGCACAGTGAGTTTGGGTCGTGGGGAGCCTTACCCTGAATGCATCTTTCGTGGGCTGTTGCACGCTGCCCCGCTCACTGTTAGGAAATAAATTGCAAAAGTAAGGGTAGAGCTTGACTGAAATGGTAAGTAACGTGGAGGCTTGTGCAAGTCTGCTTCTTCCTGGCAAAAAAAACCCCAACTCCAGACTAAGTATAGAAACAATTTTATTAGTTGCAGCTCCAGAATTATTACTTATGCTGACATTTAAAATGGCAATGAAGGCCGCAGAGACCAGATGTGATTTCAGAGAAGTGAGTTTGGGGAAGATGGTGAGTTTGGAGAAGATGACCTCTAAAAATGGTGTGCAGGAACCGTTGTAATGAATTTTAGTCTCCTGTGCTTTGGGGGTAGGATGGCAGCTGAGTTGGAACGTGGGGACAAGGGTCCTAGGTGGGAATCACAGAACGTCAGGGATTGGAAGGGACCTCCAAAGCTCATCCAGTCCAATCCCCCTGCCGGAGCAGGAACACCCAGATGAGGTTACACAGGAAGGCGTCCAGGCGGGTTTTGAATGTCTGCAGAGAAGGAGACTCCACAGCCTCTCTGGGCAGCCTGGGCCAGGGCTCTGTCACCCTCACTGAGAAGAAGTTTCTTCTCCAATTTCAGTGGAACCTCCTGTGTTCCAGTTTGTGTCCGTTACCCCTTGTCCTATCATTGTTTGTCACCGAGAAGAGCCTGGCTCCATCCTCGTGACACTCACCCTTTAAATATTTATAAACATGAATGAGGTCTCCCCTCAGTCTCCTCTTCTGCAAACTAAAGAGCCCCAGCTCCCTCAGCCGCTCCTCAGAAGGGAGATGCTTCACTCCCTTGGAATGGGAGCCTGGCACTCAGCTGCTGGGGGAGGTCCCCTCTGCATGGGTGGGTGTGCACGGAGTCCCACCAGCTCCTCTTTCCCTTTGCCCTTTGCTTGCTGTCTCCACAGCTACCTCTATGGGAAGACGCGGGTTCCCGAGGTGGAGAGGGGACCCCGTCCCACAGTCCACATGCTCTGGACTCCCGTGCCACCAGCCTTGACCTTACGTGGGGAGGAGCAAGAGCGATGCTGGGAGTTCCTGACCGCTGTGGCTGAGAGAGAAGAGGAGGCAAAGAGGAGCTACAGCGAAGGGCTGGCCCTCATGGCTGCTGGTTCCCTGCACTCCTCCCACACCCATGCATGGGCCATGCTGTGGCAAGGGTGCTGCATAGACCTGGAGGGACCTCTGCCTTTGAGGCAGGCCCTTCGTGGGTGTCTCTACTACCTGCTGAGCTCCATCCCACCCCGGGAGAGCCCTGGCTTTCTCTTTCACGGCATCAGCCCTGGTGGCTTGTCCAACGGCACTCAAGGCGAGGACTACTGGGGACATGTCTTCTGGGACCAGGTGGTTGGAGGCTGCTGGGAGGCCTCCTCCTTACTCCCATGTACCTTGTCACCAGCCTCTTGTCAGAGAGCATCCTCCTGCTCCTTTTGTATCAGCCACCCAGACCCAGCTCTGTCCCTGGAGCTACTCACCTGGGTTGTCCTCTAACTCAAAAGCAAATTGTCTAAATCGAAGATGGATGCCCAGGGCTGCTGCATAGCCAGTGAGAGTGAGGGACCAGGAAAGACCCCCACCACAGGGAAGCCCCTTTCCCCAGGCTGAGGTCTGGGGTTAGCATAGTTCAGGTTGCTCACTTCAGGAAGCTTCAGGGTCTGGCTAAGAGCACAGCCACCGAATTTTAGCTGCTTAAAACAAGGCAAGTTGAAACCTGCCCTTCTCCTCCCAGCTTCAGTGGCATCAGTGAGCCCTGTTGTGCCTGAATCGTTGGAAAAAGAAAAGTGGTTTCTGTGATATTCAGCTTTTGAATGTAGGTTTAGTGTAAATTCAATAAGCTGGATGGGCTGGGTGGCTTTGCAGCTGAATAATGATTGTATGGTGTGAGCAGGAGATGCTGCTGAACGGTGCTGAGGTTCCTGTGCTATACCCAGTCTGGTCTTTCAGGGGTCCTGTGGACCTTCTGTGCTTTTTCCCCTCGTGATGTGTGTGGTTTTGACCCTCCCCAGAGCCTCTGGCTTTGGAAGATTTCTGCCTCCTTTGTCTTGTATGATGGGAGGTCCTGCTGGGATCATCCTAGTGAAATACTGGGTGGGTGACTGACAGAGAGCAGCAGACATGGGCAGAAACAATTCCTCATGGACTTATCCCTTTTAATAAGCCTACAGGACAGCACCTTTAAGTAGTCGCAAAATCACGGTCAGGGCACTTGGGATGGGGGCAGACTTGAAGGGTGAAACTTGTGGGAACATTTGAGTGCTCCACCAGCCAATCCCACCTTGCTTGGATGTTTCCAGGACACCTGGATGTTCCCAAACATCCTGCTGTTTTACCCTGAAGCTGCCCGAGCCATCCTGGAGTACCGGATTCGCACGCTGGAAGGAGCCTTACGCAACGCGCAGGAGCAAGGCTACAAGGTGGGGATGGAGATGTTGGGCTGAGGGCAATGCAACCTAGCTGCTGTCACCCAGGAGGACAGTTAGGCTCTGCTCCTCCTCTCTGGCTCTGGTTTTGGCCAGGGGCTGTGAGCAGAGCATTGCCCACAGGTGGTGGACAGGGCAGAACATCTCGAGATGTTGTGTTCAGCTGCCTCATGGATGTTTTCTCCTGGCAGGGTGCTAAGTTCCCATGGGAGAGTGCAGCCACCGGCCGGGAAGTCTGCCCTGAGGAGATCTATGGAGCCCAAGAAATTCACATCACTGGGGATGTTTTGATGGCCTTTGAGCAGTATTATTGCACCACGCAGGTAACAGGAGTGTGTGCCACCTGGATAGGCCAGTGGCAAAGCCTGCAGGGCATCTGGTGACTGTCCTTGTCCCTTCCCATGGAAGCTCTGCTGTTTTCTGCTCTGGTCAGAATTGCTGGGAGCATCCCAGGGATCCTTTCTTCAGTCCTGCCACTGTTCTTGCTCCTCCTGGGCAGCTCAGCATCCTGTTGGCTCAATCCAGGCCAGTTTTCTGACCTTTTCTCCTGCTACATCCATCTCCTTAGAGCTCCTGTTCTCCTGCTAAGTTTGGGCCTGGCTGTCTCCCTCATGCCCCCATTTTTCTCTGGCTTTGGCTCCCTCCAGGACCAGAAGCTGTTCAGGGAGGATGGAGGTTGGAAGCTGGTAGATGCCGTGGCTCAGTACTGGTGCAGCAGGATGGTGTGGAGCGAGGAGGAGCAATGCTACCATATCAAAGGTACCTCTGCAACTGCCAGACCTCTTTGTAGGGAAGGGGTTGGTGAGCAACAGCTTGAAGGTCCTCTAGCCAGACCTGGGTGGGAGTGCATGGGCTCTTCAGACTCCTGCCTGCTGGAATATCTCACAGATGATGTTTGTGTCCATGCGAACGTGGACTGAGGTGCTCAGCTCTCTTCCAATGCCACAGTATCAGTTGTTTTCTCTCTCAGCCCCTTGCCACTCATAAGAAACCTCTAAATGTCTCCTTCCATGGTGGTACAAGCCGATACCGCAAGCATCACCTTTAGGTCTGCTGTTGTGATTGGTGGCATTTGGGGAAAACAGAGTGCAAGGGCTTTAGAGAGGAAGGACTTTTCTGAGTTTAAATCCCATAAGAGCATGCAGGAGTTTAATCCCTTGCGGGACATCTGGTGTTCTTGGTGCCCGACAAGCACAACCACTGATGTGCCTGGCATGGCCAAGGGTCTCACTGCAGGCAGCAATCCTGCTGCGGCATGTCGTGTTGAATGAGCACAGGTTGCCACTGGTGGGCTGCTTCTGAAGGAGGGCACCGAGCGAGAAAATGAGAAGTGAAGGAGAGGTGTTGCTGGGAGGAGGGTCTGGAGGAGAAGGTTGGGTTTAGGGTGAAGGGGTCTTGGTGCAGCTCGGGTGATCAGAGCCAGAAGAGCCTCTGAGGCTGCTGCTGGCTGGCTCTTGGTGTGAAGATCCTTTGCATACAGCCCCAGTGCCCTCAAAGGAGTCACATATTTAAATGTCTATTTTCACATTTCCTTTGGGACGTGGCCGTCTCTCCTCTGGGGGATAATCTGCACAGAAGCAGTAAAGGAGGAAATTGAGATTGTAGCTAAAGATTTAATGACTTCACTTGAAAGAATTAATGACTTGAAGGTCACCTTGCTGGTGAAGTGAGGGAGATGCCCTCAGGTTGAGTTATCTGCTGCCCATCAGCCAAAGCTGCAGGCCAGGTTGTTTCTTCTTCACAACAAGCACCACTTATGTTCTTCTCTACTGGGCATTGCACTGAGATTGCTCTGGGATCCTGCCAGAAGCAGGAGTGCATTGCTGCATCCCAGAGCAATCTCAGTGGTTCCCTTTCTCCTGCCATTTGCCCGAGGAGGGGCACAAAGCCTGAGGTGTGAAGTATCCCCTTCCTCTTCCTCCAGGTGTCATGCCTCCCGATGAGTACCATCTCCAGGTCGATAACTCTGCTTACACCAACGCTGTGGCCCAGCGGAGGTAATGCCCATGCCTTGTTGCGGCACTGGCCACCCTCTCTTCTCTTCTGCTCAGCAGCCTGGCAGGGGTAGGAGGCAGCGTGGGATGCACCTTCCCCCTCTTCACATCCCTCTACTTCAGCTGGTCTCCTTCTGCCTGCCCTTACAGTCAGTGGGAAGAAGTAGGTGGTCCATGGTGGTTTATCTGACCTCTGTCAGGTGTCCACACGAGACCAAGAGGGATTTAACTTTGCAGAAGGGTTTCCCTGAGATGAGATGTCTATAAAATTAGCCAGCTGGAGACATCTAAAGGTGGAGAAATGAACTCCCAACTCCAGTGGTGAAAGCTGTTACCCGAATTTTCATCTTTGATCCGTGTTCTTTCAGAGTAGCTGTTTCTTTGCAGTTACGGCTCAATTAGTTCTTTCTGTTCCCTTTCTCCTCTTCCCATCTCTAGAGGGCCACAGTCACCTGTACCTGACATAAAGCATTGTTCCTCATTTCTTTTTAAGCTTAAATTTTGCAGCCAATGTTGCTCGGGACTTCTTGATCCCCGTGCCAGAGGAGTGGGTGGACTGTGCCAAGAAAGTCAAAGTGCCCTTTGATGTGGAGAAGAAATACCATCCTGAATATGACGGGTACAGCCCAGGTGAGCAGAGAGACAGCAGCAGATCTTTGAGTTGTCCACTGCTCGCTCTTTGTAAGCCTGCAAGAAGCAGGGGCTCTGACCGCTTCAAACACAGGAACAGCAGCTGAGCGGCTGGCCAAAGGAAAAATCTCTAGCGTTGCTCTCCAAGTGCAGCATTTGGGTTGCCAGTGCGGAGAACCTGACTTGGAGGTGTTCTCTTTGCTGCTTGTGGGATTGCTACTCATTAGTGGGCTCATAAAATTAGGACATTTGAGAACGCAGAGAGTTGGAAGAGACTTTTAGTACCAGGCAGCAGACGACGTGGTTGCTATGAGCCCATTGCTGACAGTGAGGTCTCTCTTTCCAGGGTCAGGTACCATGTGTTGTCCTTCCAGCAGCCCCTGGCCCTCTGGAAGCGAAGGGGCTGTTTCCAGCGCAAACACACTCCCTGTTTAGCACCCCTTTCCTCATGGTTAGGGTCAGGGTTATCTGGGTGCACGGGAGCTATTCCTTTGCACCCGAAGCTTAGGTGACACCCGTCTGGGTGCCGTTGTGTTAGGGCTGTGCCAGCGTCCTGCCTTGGCACATCATCCAGCAGACAACACAGCACCAAGGACAAACCATGAACTGCTCTTCTGATCTGCCTCCGGCAAGGCAGCAATGATCTGTCCTCCCTGCAGTTCTGCTGTTGGTGCGGTGTTGTTCAGGTTTATGGTTCTGAGTGAGTCAGCTTTGTTGCCTGGATGAGTAAATAGACAATCAATCTGCCAGGCTTTCCCAGGTGACATACGTGGTCTGACCAACTCCTTTCCCTAGGTGAGCGTGTCAAACAAGCTGATGTTATCTTGCTTGGATTCCCACTGATGCACCCCATGAGCCCTGAAGTCCGGAGAAATGACCTGGAAATGTATGAGCCCGTCACTGAGCTGGATGGTCCAGCCATGACCTGGGTAAGGAGAGGGGCAAAGCCTCAGGGGTAAATTCATCCACAAGGTGGGATTCATCCGTAACGTGGTGGTTTCCAGCTGAGTTAGTCACCACTAGCCTCATTAGCAGGCACGATTTGTCAGACCTGTGATAAACTCTAAGGGAGTGGGGGCAGCGCAGAGCTGGAGATGTGCCCTGCAGATACCTACTCTGAGTCAGAAGGATGCCGGTTGTGGTGTCACTCCAAGGGTTTTGGTGTATTGTCACCCCTGGGGGTGACAGCTGCTGGAGGAAGAATGGGTTTCTCTCCTGCAGAGCATGTTTGCAGTGGGCTGGCTGGAGCTGAACGAGGTGCAGAGAGCCCAGAGCCAACTGAACAAGTGTTTCAGCAACATCACGGAGCCCTTCAAGGTCAGTTGCATGGCATGGGTGCTTATCTGTAACAAACACCTCTGGTTTCTATCTTGTCCCCAAGTAGGTGCCATCACACTGAGACATCCCTTGGTCTGGAGCCTGTGCTGACTGCACTTGTGGTCACTGAGATGTTGCTATGTTGAGCTAGGAGGTTGCATGCTGTCTCTTCTCTGCTTCCGGAGAGCAGTAAGGAAGTATCTGCTTCCTACCAGGCAATACAAAGCCACAAGTCAGTATCAGGCTCATCTCAGGCTTCCTTCTGCCTGCCAGGGATGGGAAAGGGAATGGAGATGGTAGTATTTAGAGACAAACCAGAGCCCACCCACCACCTTGTGCCAGGATGGGCAGCAGGGCATGGTTGTTGCAACACCCCAGATGTGACAGTGATGATGATAAGATAGTCAAACCTGTGAAACTCTATGAAGGGTCCCAATGCAACTGTTGATTTCACTTCTTTCTCTTGCTGGAGCAGATCTGGGTGGAGAATTCAGATGGGTCAGGAGCTGTGAACTTCTTGACGGGGATGGGTGGATTCTTGCAAGCTGTCCTCTTTGGCTACACAGGGTTCAGGTGAGACCTATGTTATGTTGTGTTTAATTTCTAAGCAACTACATGTCACTTGAAACCCTACTGTTTAGCTGGAGCAATGTGATCTTACTCATGAGACTGAAAGGAACTTGAAGCATCCAGAACATCCTCCAAACCTCCCAGCAGGTAATGAACAAACAGGAGCGTTAATGATCTTGGACGAGCTGTGGATGCTGGGGACAGTCACTAGTGGAGAACAGGGTAGAGTTATCAGAAATTATAAGCTTCGGTCCTTTTCTCCTCCAGCTATGTCAGTGTTGAAAGCTGTTTGCCTTCAAAGAAGTCAAAGTTAGGCCAACGCTGAGCTCCTCAACGCTGATTGATGCCCTCAATGAAGAGGGGCATCTCTGTATGATATCAGGATTGGGGCTAGCCTGTATCATTTTAATGTCTGCCTATCAGAAACACATCCAGACCTGCCCACTCCATAGATGGCTGCAGCTTTGGTTTCTTCAATAATTGTGAATGAAGCCTAAAGACTACAACCCACCAGTTACATTGGCCTTTTGGTGAACTTTTGGTTAACTAATCAAAGAGCAAGTGCATAGAACCACGTTGCAGGCAAGAACAAGGTTGTTGCTCACTATACATTATACCTTGTGCTCTCTCTAAGAGGACCTTTGTAAATGGAGACCCCGGTCCTCTGCCACCACACCGAGCTTTCGTAGGCCTATTCCCACCTTAAAGACTGGAAACAGATTCAGAACAACAGGTAGGAGTCTCCATCCAGGTCACTTGATGAGGTAGTTGCACATTTGGGCAGCTAAATGTCGCTCCCTGTCCTCTGGCTTAACAGTAACATCATCCTCTCTCCTTTGGATGTGGTGTGAAAAGACCTCCTGCAGCCCCCTGAAGCCATCTGCCACCTGCATGCACGTGGCTCTGGAGAGGACAGTGATCAGCTGGTATTGCCACAGCATTAAAATATCTTAGGGAAAAAAACCCAACACGTTAAGACGTTCATATCATTTCAAAGCTGTGTCTCATGTCCAAAGCAGCCCAGTGGTTTCAGCCCTGAAGCAACAGTCTCTTGAACATATTCTTAGTGTAATTGAGGATGGATCGAATTGACAAGCCTTTTGATTTCCAGCGAACTCCTCTAGCACTAACTATGTGTTTTTTACTCTGTCTGTGTGGCCAGAAGCTGCTGAAAAACCCACCAGTCTCTTGGTGGAGCTGGGTGTGAGCTCCCGTGTTTCCAGCTGAAAACCCATAATCCCAGGCTTTGCAAAGCTCAGAGGTCTTCAGCTGCTCTGTGTGTGTCAGGTTGGGCCTCTCTCGGCACTGGCTCAAGCCACAGGCTTTGGGGATCCAGCCAAATTTCCACAGATAGTGAGACGACATTTATGAAGCCCTCAAGGTCATGCTCTTGCCTTGCCCACTGTAAGCCACAGACCCTGGCTGGTGCATGTGCCTACCACTGAGGCTCTCCAGCCTCTTGAGCCTCTCTTGAGTCCTCATATAGTCCACATATAGTGCCTTTTAGAGTAATGGCAGATGAGAGCAGATGCTTGCTGCTCAGTATTTTGGCTGAAGCTGGACTTGCATCCTAAAAAATCCCACCCACAGCCACCTCTTGAACTCCTCGTGTGGCTGGAGTTTTTAGTTCCAGTACATGGCCCAGAGCTTGCACCCATAGGTTTGTGTGACTGGATTTCAGTGGCAATTCCTGCTTGGGGTCCATGGCCACCTAAGCTCATTCCTGTGTCCCGTTCCCCTCCCAATCTTGGAAAGGAGCATTTCCAAAAGTTTTGCAAGCATAGCTGCTGCTGGAGCCAACCTCTGAGCTGGAGCAGGGAAATGAGCTGCCTTGGAAGAAAAATAATTTTTTATCTTTAATTTTAAAAATCCAGCTTAATGAAAACCACAGACCCAGCTGAGGAACTGGAATGGGGACAGGAACATCTTAGGGTGCTGGGCTGTGAAGCCGTGACCCAAGGACCTCTTTACCATATGCTCCATCAGCGTATTTGGGATTTTCCTGGAGATCTTTGGGATGCACTGAGGACTCTTTCTGCCCACAGATGTATGAGGCTGCGCTGCTTGGGGAGGTGGCCAACCCCCCAGAGCCGCTCTCCTCTGTGGCCACCCTTTGTTCCCCCTGTTGTTGTGCTCCTGCCTTCCCAGGATCACAAGGTCCAGTCTCCGCTTCAACCCTGCTTTTCCTGATGACATCAACAAGTTGAAAGTCACCGGCGTCTCCTACTTGGGCAACAAACTGAAGTTCACCATCACCAAAAAAGAGATCAGGATCAAAGTGACCGAGTCTTCACGGGACCCTCCGGCATCTCCTCTGGAAGCTGTGTTGGAGGAGTCAGGGCAGCAGTTTCCCCTGCATGAAGGTATGGTGTCATCCCCTGCTTCCTAAAATAAGGACAATTTGGAGGAGAAACCATTCCTCTATCTCACACGGGTTGGTTTCTGTTGTAGGGCACAGCGTCTCTT
>NW_010206502.1:29685-33815 GCF_000695765.1 Mesitornis unicolor
TGGGAGCTGGCTGGATTCAGAGTTCATCCATTCCAAACCTTGGCTGATCCAGATTGTGCCCCTTGAGGCAGCAGAAATGAGTTGAGAGGTTGTTGGTGGAGGGGGAAGGCAAAGGTGGGTGGGATGGGAGATGGGTTCCCAGACCATGCCATAAACCCTTTGCCCCTATGGGACCATGTGTGCTGTGTGTCTTTGTGGCCCCAGGAGGGGTGGGCTCGGAGCTCTTACCATGGCTGGGATGGCAGCAGCTCCCTGCGCTGTCTCTGCCGGGGGCCATCGAGTCCCTTGACTCCCCTTCATTTGCCTTTCACATCTCTCACTGAACAAAGGAGACAAAACCAAGCCTGAAAGCGACCATTTAAAATCAGTTTTCAGAACGTCAGCGACTTGTTTATGCTTTAAACATCTGCATTTACAGGGATGTCAACACAGTTGAACACATCTGTGTTTGGCCCAAACCGTATGTGCGCCACCTCCCAGCTTCTCTGACGCGTCCTGGCTTGGTCCTCGCTTTCTCCTGGGGTGCTCAAAGGGCTGTGGAGGCTGCCTGCGAGCAGAAAGAGGAGGAACCCCTGGCTGCAGCACACAGCTGCCGTGGGGGTTTCAGTATGGCCAGGACCCCCCAAATCCTGCTGACTGAAACTGCAAAGCACAGCATGGGTGGCACGGCAGGGCGAGTGGAAGCAAGGCTGGAGCTGAGCGTTATTTTGGCACTAATATTAGTCACAAAATACACAGCCAGAAGCATTTTAGCGCTGTTTGGGCGGCACACAGCTGCTTTTCTTTTCCATTATTTGACGTATAAAGTCCCAATCGTGTTTTGAAGCTGTTATCTACACCATCATATCTCTTTCCAAGCAGTTTTGGAGTTAAAGCCCTTCTAACTTGATGTTTTAAGGGATATAGGAAGCCCAGGCATCAGTTACCGTTAATATTATGTCAGATGACAAGTGTGGTGTTTTTCTGCAGTCTGAGCAGAGTCCTCCTCCAGTTGAGCTGCCTCAGGGTGAGCAAAGTCCTGCCGTGTATTTGCTAAAGGCATTTTTTGGTGCCTGTGTATGGGTGAAAATGGGGGGCATGGTACCCCCCGATCCCCTTGCCCTGCACCTTGCAGCATCCTCCCCTCCTGCATCTTCCTTCCCGGGGGTGGGGTTTGGTGCTTTATGTCCCAGCCCCACACCTTTGCTAGAGCAGATGTGGGTCAAAGCGAGGGGGTGTTGAAGGCGTTTCCTGCCTCTCCCTGGGGTCTGCCCTGTCTGAACAAACCCCAGGAATCTTGGCTGAATCCCCTGGAGTTTATAAAAAGCCCTGCAGCCACATGGAAACGCTTAGGGAAGGAGTTGACATGACTCCCCCGCCTTATAATTATGGTGGCTCTCTGTCAGGCCCCTAATTAGCAGCAGAGCAGGACACGCAGGCCTCTCCATCCCCTTGCCCCTCATAACAGCCCTGTGAGCTGCATCTGGATTTGGATTTTAATGAGGCTGGGGATCAAAGGCCTCAGGTGGCACTAAAAGGGGTGTCTGTGTCCCACCCCCACCACCCCAAAAACAATTTTAAATAAAAGGGTTGGTTTAGGCTGGGTATCTCTAAGGGTCATGGAGATTATTCCTTCTCCTGGCTGCAAAGGGTGCAATCAGAGTGAAAAAGCTGTATTTATATTGTCCCTTTGGCACCACTCACCCTGCACAACACACATGCACGCAGACGACTTGAAATATCCGGGATGGTTTAATGAGTTAAATAGCAATCACCAAGGCTGGAGGGGTGCTGTGCTCTGCACAGGATAAAGGGAGTTAAAAAAAAACAACAACAGGGTAAACAAAAATCCTTGAGCTGCCCCAAGAAGCATTGCCAGGAGCTGGGGTCAGGCACTGCAGGGCTGGGGGTGCTGTACCAGGTTGGGGGAGTGAGGGGAGATGCTGCAGTGAGGGAGAAGCTTGGGGGGCTGCCTTCCCCCTGCCACATACTACCCGGCAGTCATGAAACCTTGTGGCCATGGCCCTGGGTGGCAGAAATAGGTGGTGGCTGGGTTATGCTGGACCAGTAGTCTTTTTTTGGGGGGGGCCACCAGTGACACAAAGGAGTTTCTAGCAGCCTTTCGCCCACCGGTCACTTGTCCTCGTCATCGCTGCCACTGAACTGGTAGGTGAAGAAGCCGACGGACTCCTGGGCCAGCTTGGAGAGGTGGAGGACGCCCGTGATGACCAGGGCGACGAGCAGCAGCGGCAGCACCGTGCTCCCTGCTGTGGCGAGGACGTTGTAGCACTTGGCCTTGGAGCTGAAGCGCCGAGCAGCTTCCACGTCCCCGGCCACTTTCCGGTCCCGTGCCTGCAACAGCCGAGAGTTGGGGCAGCGCCTGGTCTGCCTGCAGCTCCCTCCTCATGCTTTCTCCCAGCCTAGTTATGTGACTTTGACACCCTTGCAGCCTGCAATTTAGCCCTCTAGGCAGTGCCACACTGCTAGCCAGCTCCCCACCAGCCCACAGGGTGGCCATCCATCCCTTCCTCCATCTATCCATTCATCCCAGGCTGCCCACTGGCTCCGTGTGCTCCTGCTCCTCCCAGCTCTGCTGTCTTTGTCACTGTTTTTTTTCCCTCCTGCTTCTTTCAGAGCTTCGCTGTCTTCAGCCCTCGCTTTCCCCTGTCTCTCCACCTTGGTCCAGTCCTGCTGGAGCTGCTCCTGCCAGAGGGCAGGTGGAGGGGCCAGGGGCCCTGCAGCCCCCCAGCATCTTCTAGGGAGCAGCAGTTGCTCCTCAGGTGGTGACAGTGGTGGTGAGGCTGTGGTTATCTAAAGGAGGGGGTCTCACAGCCTTGTTAGCAGGTGATGGGAAAAATGTGGGGGCTTTACCAGGAGCTGGCACCACCTCCCAGGAAGGGGATGCTCTGTGCCTCCAGATAGTGCCTCATTTCAGGTGCTCCCTGCTCCTCGGGAAGTCCATCCCACAGCAACAACATGGGGAGGGCTCCCAGATAACCCCACTCTCCCGTCCCTTGACCCTCTCTACCCCACTTGGTACCCATACCTTGACAGAGAAGGCGAGCGCCACAAAGCCAAGACAGCAGAAGTTCATGTAGAGGGTGTTGAAAATGGACCAGATGAGATGGTCACGGGGTGGTGGGGAGATGAGGGTGGTGGGAGATGGCTCCCACTTGCGGGACGGTGCAGGCAGGTCGTCGTCCCGTGGGTAGGAGGTGTCCATGGCCACGAAGAGAGGCACCCCACAGCTCTCCTGCTCCACCAGCCTGGCTGGGAAGCGGGTCAGGGCGGTCCCTTTATATAGTCCCCATCTCTGGCACAACCTCGGTACCTCTATATATAAACCCGAGAAATTACAGCCCTCCTCAGGCTGTGGTTATCAGAAGGGCTTGGCTGGGAGCTAGAAGAAACAAACTTGGTTTTGCTAGCCTACGGGCTTTTTATATCCAGCCTTCCTCCTGCCATGAGGAGGGCAGACAGCTCCAGTGTGATGGAGGGAGAGGCCAAGAGCTCGGGGAGGACTGCTGGATGGAGCCACGGGATGACTTTGAAGACAGTGACTGTCACCCCAAGGGTCTGGTATGAGACAGACCCTTGGTGCTGCGATCTCTCACTGCTGGCTCGCACCATCACCTTCAGCCCCTCCCTCCAGGTGGTTTTGGCTGTGAAGACCCTGCATTTGGGAATTTAATGCTAAAATGTGGATGAGCTACTTGTAGCAAAGCTCAACAGGGTTCCCTGGAAGCAGGAGGAGATGGGGCTGTGTGGTGGGATGGGGTGTTGTATTGGGTTTTCTGTGAGGGGTTTTTGGTCGTGTCTTTGGTAACAGGAGAAGGGCAATGGAGATGGCCCTTTAAGAAGCTACCTGAAAAGCTCCCCCTTTCCCTTTGCCAGACCCACCTTTGACCAGGGCCAGGCCAATCAGTGCCCCTGTGAATTCATGGATTCAAGGGTGGTGCAGGGCATGCCTCGCTCTCTCTCTGGCACTGGCCCTGACTGGTACGGCACTGGCCCTGACCGGTACGGCCCTGGCCTTGCCCAGCTGGGCTTGGCCGGCCCTGACCCCAACTTAAGCTTAAGCCCTGCTGCAGCTTCATCCCGAAAAAAAGAGAGAGAAAGCGAGAGCTGGGAACTCCAGGACCATCAGAAGA
>NW_010206503.1:0-2161 GCF_000695765.1 Mesitornis unicolor
TGCCGCGCTTCTCAGATCGCAGCGTTCCCATGATCTCAAATGGCTGGGCAGATGGGGACGTTTTTTAAATATTTGTTTAGTTTTCAGTCAATGACCCAGTGTGGGAAAGCCAAAGATCCTCCCTAACACAGGGCATTCACTGTTCAGGAAAATGGGTTATTGCCCCGGGCTGCAAAACCACGGGTTTCTTTAGCGTTTTTAAAGGACCATCGCTGATGGTGACTGCTACCCCTAGAGAAATAACCCTGAGAGGCCACCACGTAGAGAAAAGCTACGGTGAAGCACACGAGTGCGCTGCAGCCACACACCAAAGCGCGGCCATCCTGGTACAGAAGTTCCTTGGCCATGACTTAACGCTGCGTTGGGACCTCACCTGCACCCCTCAGGGTTTGGGTACCCCGGGTTGGGGTCAGTCCTGCACACCTCACCCGTGGGCACCGGGGCATTTGGTGCGGGTCCTCATGGGGCCAGCTTCCCCCTGACCCCAAGGGACATCCTGGAGAACTCACCTCACATTTAGGACACCAAAGCCCAGCTCGTTCCCTGGCTATAAGAGATGCTCTCTCAGAAATAAACCTCTCTTGGAGCATTTCGGTCAGGGAAGGCAGAAAATAAGCACGCTTAAGAACAGATTTGGTTGCTAAGGGACATTCACACACAGCTCGACCAGGAAAACCTAATGCAGGAGGGAAGCCCACAGCATCTCTTCCTCCATGGAGGCTGGGGTGTCAGCGCCCTCACAGCCGCCCATGGGGAACAATGCACCCAACCTGCTGCCCACAGCAGCCACCAGCACAGCATCCTCAGGGCCAGGGGGTGCCATCCCAAAGAGGAGGATCACAGCAGACTCAGAGCAGGTTTCCAGACTCAGCTGCAGCCCAGGGCTCACCAGTCCAGTTCAGTCCGTGAGAGGAGGAAGATGAGCAAGGTGGCATGGCCAGACACAGGGATACCCACACAATGGCACAAAAACAAGCATCTGAACCCCCCTACAGCTCCTCAGCACAGAGCAGAGCTCTTTATCACAGCTGATTTATTTCCCCAAGGTTACACAGCTGTGTCCTATTAGGGCTCGCCTTGATCCCAGGCAGCCAAGCCCTTCGGGTGGGGGTGTTGGAGAGGTTTTGGTGGGCTCAGGGTGTTTTCTGCCTTGTCTCTAATTAAAAATGCTTTGCACCTGATGGATGGCATCACCCATGCGAGGAGAGGCTGAGAGCTGGGGCTTGAGAAGAGGAGAATGAGGGGGGTCTCATTAATGCTTAGAAATATCTAACAGGGGGGTCAGGATGGGACCAGACTCTGCTGGGTTGTGCCCAGTGACAGGACAAGGGGCACAAACTGGAACATGGGACAGAAATAGGAGGACAAACTTGTTGATGTGAGGGTGCAGAGCATGGCCCAGGCTGTGGAGAGGCTGTGGAGTCTCCTTCTCTGGAGACACCCAAAGCCCTGGCCGTGTTCCTGGGTGACTGCTCTGGTGACCCTGCTCTGGGGGATCTCCAGAGGGACCTTCAACCCCACCACGCTGTGGTTCTGTGACTGTGCAACATCTCAGCACTGCAGTGCCCCCCATTTCGGAGACCAGCAGGAAATTTGGACATTGATCCTTCGGGACTGAAACGGTGACTCCAAAGATCCATGAGCACCCCTGATCACCCAGTGTTTCCAGGAGCACCCAGTCCTACCACGTTATCTGGGCAGCGCTGTGCTTGGCAGAGGCTACAGAGGAACAGATCCAGCAAAAAGAGCCCCGGTGGAGTCACTGGGATCCTTTCCTGACCTTCCCGAATCTCACAGGGACTTCCCAATGAACGCATTTCCCTGCCACGTCCACAGATGGGAATTAGCGGCTCTGCCTCGCCGTGGTGTGAAACGGGCTGAGAGCTGATGGCAGCGAGCATCCGAAACTTAAACCCTCAGAGCATCCCTGGATCCCTGGACCTCTGCCACCGTCCAGAAGGAAAACTGAGGCTGAGACCGCAGCGAGGTCCCCGTGTCACCGCGGCGGCCGCGAATCGGTGCCATCTGCCGCTGTGCGAACGCGGGGCCGCGGCGCTCCCGCTGCTGCGCAAGACTGAGGATTTGAGCACAGACTGCCAAATTAGTTACAGAAATGTAATCACATCGATACACCAGAGAGACCGCTAACGGCTGGGCAAGG
>NW_010206503.1:2200-2808 GCF_000695765.1 Mesitornis unicolor
CGCTGTTCAGTGTTAATTGCTGGGAGATGCCCCCAGCCGATGCTTTTACAGCGCTGGGTTGAAGCCGTCTGATGGAGGGGGGCGGTTGGAGAAGTTCAACAATTGCCACTTCACATCCTGCTTCCTTACTTGAGGAGGAGAAAGTATTTCATTATCTCTGTTATCAAGAAACGTCTCCCTGCCGCTTTTAAAATGCAGAACAGGAATACCTATTACAATGCCTGGCTTTCCTCCCAAGCGAGCGGCTTCCATGTGGGAGTGAGCCTGTGCCAGTGCTCGGATCCCTCTTCTTCCCGGTAGAAATAAAGAAATAAATCATCTCCCTTAGTTCCTGCAGACATTCGACTGCTTCACAGAGCTGTCAAGCTGTCACTCGCAGCACAGGCTTCCAAAAGGGACAATTTGACATGGGCTACAAGCAGCCCCAATACAATTTCGAGGCCAAACAAAGCGCGGTCTGGGCTCCCAGGCCTGAGGCAGGGATGGTCCCTGTGGAAATCCTTTGTCTTTTTTGCAGCCCTGAGCTGAAATGATGATTTATATTAGTGCTGGGTCACGCTAGGAGGAAGTGTGGGATGGTTCACAGTGAGAACATGGACCATGCATTG
>NW_010206503.1:2822-10356 GCF_000695765.1 Mesitornis unicolor
GTTTATCTCCATCCGCCCCATTGCCCCACCACAGCAGGAGGCTGTGGAGAAAAGGGGGTGTTGGTGCCCCACACAGCGCCCATTCAAGAAGCTCTTGACCTCAGCAAAAAAAGTCATAAAAACCAAAAGAAACAGTCAAATCACGCTCTTCTTGCACGATGCTGAGCCAGGAATGCTCTGGGCTCCGGTGGCCAAGAAGGCCAACGCCATCCTGGGGTGCATGAGAAGGGGTGGTTGTAGGGCCAGAGAGCTTCTCCTCCCCCTCTGCTCTGCCCTGCTCACACCCCAGCTGCAATCTTGTGTCCAGCTCTGGGCCCTCAGCTCCACAAGGACAGGAACTGCTTGAAAGAGCCCAGCAGGGCCACCAAGTGCTGAGGGAGTGGAGCATCTCCTGCTGAGGAGCGGCTGAGGGAGCTGGGGCTCTTGAGCTTGGAGCAGAGGAGCCCAGGGGTGCCCTCATTGCTGGTCTCCATTTGGAAAGGGCAGTGTCAGGAGGACGGAGCCAGGCTGTGCTCAGTGCTGGCAGTGCCAGGACAAGGGCAATGGGTGCAGCTGGAGCACAGGAGGGTGATGTGAACATGAGGCCAAAGTTGTTGATGTGAAGGTGCAGAGCATGGCCCAGGCTGTGGAGAGGCTGTGGAGGCTCCTTGTCTGGAGACACCCAAAGCCCTGGCCGTGTTCCTGGGTGACTGCTCTGGTGACCCTGCTCTGGGGGGTTCCTTTGAGGTCCCTGCCCACTCCTGCCATGCTGTGATTCTGTGTGCAGTCCCGTCCATCCTGACCGTGGCGATGTCCTGGATACCCAAGATTATTTCAAATGTCTCTAAACACCTTGGCGAATGAAAGTCAGGCAGGCTCCAAATCCTCACCCCTTGCTAATGAACAAAAACCAGGTCAGGCCAAACCAGACATGGCATTTGCTGGGCTGGATCACCCTCAGCAGCGGCGCTGACTCCCGGAGGGTGCTCAGACACCCAGCACACACAGACACTCGGCTGAGTGATTACAGGGCTCCTCATCTGCAAACCGAGCGTCTCTGCGGAGCTCCCGGTTCTGAAGGAAATTTAGAGCATCTACATTTATGTTGTCTCCTCTCAGCAAGACGAATTCCTCCTCCAATGCAAAATGCAACAGCCTTCACCTCTCTGCACAGATCTGCTGTATTTTTCACAAGCAGGCAGAGGAATAAAACGGGAATGAGTCATGAGGAATCTCCTTCCTGTACCAGTAACGCATGAGCGGGAAGCAGCACATTATTCAGCCGCGTTACTGGCATGGCAATGTCAAAAAAACCCAAAAACCAGCCAAACGAAGCCAGTGTCAAAGGTTTTTATGACCTTTAAGGTCATGATGCTCTGCAGCACGGGGATGCTCCGTGCTAAGGTCTCCTGAATCCACTCTTGTTGTTATATCTTTCTGTGGCTCGCAGCTATTTGGGCTTTAATTACTGATTTCTTTATCAAGCTTTCAATACGTTCAGCTCTTCACCTGTATTCTCAATCTGCAGCTACCTCTGTGCAGAAATTACGTGTATTATTTGGGATGTAACAAGGAATACCTGGAGGTATTCGCCTTTTGCTAAACGAGCGGCCAGACCTGAAACCGCACCAGGTTACACGAAGGAGTAAAACCACATAGAAAGAGAAAACCGGATCTAATTCAGTCCTTGCTGATCTGCTTTTGGTCCGTGGCGGTGGCTCAGATACCGGAGCCAGGGCTGTATCGTGGCACTTGGGACTGCCTTTCCCAGTGCCTCCTTTATCTGCCTTATAATATTGGAGCTTATTCATCGTTGTATACTGAGCTGTTGGCTTTGCTGGCTGAATTCACCAGGATGGGGGGTGGAGGAGTTGGAAAGACAGAGCTTTTACGCATCCCCGTGTCTCTGAGCCCAAAATGGGACTGGGACATGGGCTGGGATATGCAAAGTTTCTCTTGGGTTTCGGGTTTTAGTTCACTGCTGCTCAAGGTGGGCACCAGCCTCCAGTCCCACATAGAAGAAAAAGTAGAGTTCTACCACTGAGTAGCTTTAGCAGCAGTTTTACTGTTGGTTTTTTTATCTATCCAGCGGTTTCTTTACTGCACACAAACTTGCAAAGCTTTCCCTTGTAATGTTTTTATAGGCAGCCCGAAGCTCCCTGATGTGTTTGTAATGAGCCCCATGTATGTATAATTTAAGCTATGTTTAATCTCTCTGCCTCTGTAATAAAGAAGTAGACCGTTTTGGCTGGCTTGGGGCTTTTCCTAAAATATCATCATTTTTCTGTTGTTTCCAGGCTGACCCAAGAATCCCAAGAGGTTGAGTGAGACTGGTCCAGTAGGGATGGGGAGTAATTGATGTACCAGAGACGACGACCTTCGCTGGGCTGAGCCTGCCTCTCTCTGATATTGCTTTATTTTATATTTCTTTTCTCTTGAAGCCCTGTCTGCATGCGGTTTGTTTGCATCCAGCCCGAGATGGATGGTGCACGGATTTAATGAGGTCGTCTTTTCCCACCAGTTCCATTTGCAGCCATTTAACGTTCGGCTCTGAGCGGCAGATTGAGTTAAAGGCTATTTAAAAGTCTGTGATGCAGACAAGCATTCTGGCCAATTTTGGTTCTTTTACATATTTGTTAATAAGCATCTCCAGGGTAAAGGTGAAGCCCATGGTTCACTTACTCGGAGAAGAAGCCAATTTGGCGCTCCTGTTGCTGCTGAGATACCCTGAGATCCTGCTCCTGATGTGCAGAGCGAGTGCACATCCTGCACAAGGGTAAAAACCTCATCCTGGCAGTGCTAATGCTGAGAAAATTGAGGCAAAGCTGCCGTTCTGCTGAAGGAGGAATATTTTAGAGAGGTACTGAGAATGGGATGAGCATCAGTGATTTCCCATAGGCCTGGGGGCATGGCCTGTGCTGTGCTGTGCTGTGTTGTTCCCCTGAGAGCTGCAGGGATGGATGACTCACACCCGAAAATCCGCGTGCTTCCCTAGGAGGGTTGTACCGTGGCTGTGGCAGCCACCATCGACCCTCTGGTGTTTGCACCACAGGCTCCGGTCTCTCCGTTACTCATGGACGTGGACACAGCCCAGCCATGGCAAAAGCATCTCAGAATCAGAGTCATTTGAGTGGAGAAGATCTTTATGATCATCAAGTCCAACCAGCACCTGGGCACCACTAAACCATGGCCCTCAGCACCTCATCTCCCTGGCTTTTAAATCCCTCCAGGGATGGGGACTCCACCACTGCCTTGGGCAGCCCCTGCCAGTGCTTGGTAACCCTTTTAGTGAAGAGATTCCTCCCAAATCCAACCTCACCCTTCCCTGGCACAGCTTGAGGCCATTTCCTCTCATCCCATCGCTTGTTCCTGGGGAAAAGAGCCTGACCCCCCCGCCTACAACCTCCAGAAGCCAACAACTCCCACCGCAGGTCTCCACCTACAAATCCCCCCATGCACGGCGCGTGTGGACGAAGTCAAAGGCGGCACCGAGTGAAAACCCCGACACCCGCAGTGCACAGCACCCATCAAACCACGCCAGCACCCACACCACGGGGCAGGGGCACCCCACATGCCCAGGACACAGCACGGACACACCACACACGCCTCCACACATGCCCTCATCTGACAGCGGAGTCAGGACGGTGAAACCAGCTCCTGCTATTCCCAGGAGTCTTTTCATGTAAAGGCAGAGCTCTCTGCTGTCTCTCTTTGGGCTGAGTGCCTTTGAAGCGGTTTTACTCCAGGTTCCCTCTCGGCGACTGTCAGGTTATTCGCTTTCTCTGTCAAAAACCTTTTTTATTCACTGGGAATCTCAGCAGGGTTCTTCACTTGTTAATATTGCTGATTAAATTTCATAGTCTCCGACGTCAATATTCAAAGAGGCTTCCCCTCTTCCCACCGTTCCCATTCGCGTCCGTCTTGCACAGGAATGAATTGAACGGGACTAAATCAGAGCTGCTCGCCCAGGCCACGCACAGATGAGGACAGAGATGAGACCCAAAATACGTTCCCAGGCATAGACTGGTGATGCTGGGCTATGGGGAGCTGCCCCTGGTGCCTTCTGATGGCTCTGGATCAAGAAGGATGCGGGAAGCCCCCAGGCCATCCTGGCTGCGCTCCAGTCCTCACAAACCTGGAAGCAAAGGAGGAGCAAAGTGAGAAAAGCCCTCCTGCACACATTGCATTTCATTGCAATCAGCAAACCCCCGCAATTCAAACGATGGCCGCAGGGCAGGCGAGGGCATCGTGAACCAGGGCTTGGCGCCGCTCCAGCCATCAGCATCCATTTCCTTCGCTGGCTCCAGACGCCGTCTTGGCAGGGGAGACCTGGGCTGCACCCCCCGGCGCTTTCAGGCCGGGGTCTCCTCCCCGCCATCACCATCTGCTGCTCTTTCTCCATTTCCCATCTTGTCTCCCATAGTGTGAGGCCCTGGGGGGGGTCTCCCCTGCCCTGATGCTCTCACGGCAGCGATGGGAGACACCAGAGCCCCCTCGGACAGGAGCCAGATGGCAAAGGAGCCAGCCCTGTGCCAGCAATCCCATTGCAGGATCCGTTTCTACAGCAATAATTCCTCCCCTGCTTCCAGCAGAAAGCTCCCGCTCCTCAAAGGGCTTTACCTCTCGCGTTAAGAGGAGTTACTGGAGGAGAGAGCTTCTAGAGAGGGGCGTAAATCTTTGATGAGGAGTCGGGAACACAGCGAGCAAGGCCCAGGCGGCTGAGAGTCAAACAGGCGGCGAGGCTGCGGGGAGGTGATTTCCTCAGCTTCATCCTCTCCGTTGCTCCAAACACCGGGTACACAGAGCCCAGAAAGCCAGAGGGGTCCTGGCGTGAGCCAGCGCCTGCGCCTCTTCTTGTTCCCTTCTGGCATCTCCTCCTTATCAGTAGTTTATTATTGCCTGATCTGGCGCTGCGTTTTCTCTCCTTCACCATCAAGTCTTCCTGTTTCTGGACAGAAGGAATGGCGTCATTACATGAAAGACTGTACAACCAGGTAAGTATCGATCTCGGCGTCAAAACCAGCAGCCAAATACTGACATTGCTTAAAGAAAGGGGAGCGCAGCGTGTCGCTCCTGCTGCCGAGGACGGCCACGGGGAGGTATGGGATGGAGAAAAGCTTTTATTGATTCAGCTCCACATCGCAAAGCCCTTCCCCTTCCTGCATTAAGGGCTAATTTTAGGCTGGGATGATTTGATAATGTGGTGGTGTTCATTGCACAAACCTGTTTCATTTCCCGGCCAAGGTGGATGGACACGAGCCACGTCCAGGCTTTGGGGTGAGCCAAAATGCGCTGGGGTGCTCCGCAGGTCTGCGGCCTTCAGCTTCCTTTGGACAGCAGCGGGGACCTGAGGTCAGTTATGGACCCACAGCTTGTCCCGAAACCACGCTGGGACTTGAATCCAGAGCGAAATGTGCCATCGCAGAGCCAGTTCCAGTGAAACTGGGTCTCACAGGAGCACCATGCGCGGGAGCCTGGAGCTGAGGCAAGGCTCTGCCCCAAGCTGCTCCCTGGGGGGGGTTTAAAAGCAGAGCAGCACTGGAGACGTCGCTCAGGGCCAGCTCATCCTGCATCCAGAAAGATATTTCCCCAAAGCTCCCATCCCACCCAAGAATTGCACCCGGGAGCCAACAGAGCTGCTGTTGCCCTCACTCTTTGCCTGATGTCGCTGCTCCAATGCCAACTGAGTCGCGTCCTCATCAAACCCTGGCTGAGACAATGGCACAGAGCCTTGGCACTGCCTGGTCTGCACAGGGCGAGGATGCTGGCACAGGCACACGGCCAGCAGAGAAACTGCAGATCATGAGCTGACAGGCAGGGACTGGTGGAGATCACACAGAGCCACAGCGTGGTGTGTGGGCAGGGCCCTCTGGAGATGCCCCAGAGCAGGGTCACCAGAGCAGTCACCCAGGAACACGGCCAGGGCTTTGGGTGTCTGCACACAAGGAGACTCCACAGCCTCTCCACAGCCTGGGCCATGCTCTGCACCCTCACATCAACAACTTTGGCCTCATGTTCACATCACCCTCCTGTGCTCCAGCTGCACCCATTGCCCTTGTCCTGGCACTGACAGCACTGAGCACAGCCTGGCTCCGTCCTCCTGACACTGCCCTTTCCAAATGGAGACCAGCAATGAGGGCACCCCTGGGCTCCTCTGCTCCAAGCTCAAGAGCCCCAGCTCCCTCAGCCGCTCCTCAGCAGGAGATGCTCCACTCCCTCAGCACTTGGTGGCCCTGCTGGGCTCTTTCAAGCAGTTCTTGTCCTTGTGGAGCTGACACAGAGCTGGACACAAGATTGCAGCTGGGGTGTGAGCAGGGCAGAGCAGAGGGGGAGGAGAAGCTCTCTGGCCCTACAACCACCCCTTCTCATGCACCCCAGGATGGCGTTGGCCTTCTTGGCTCAAGGGCACATTGCTGGCTCCTGGGATCTGCTGCCACCAACACCCCAGGTCCTTTTCAGCCACTCTTCCCCAAGCCTGCAGCACCCATGGGGTTATTGTGACTGAAGTGCAGGAGCAGGGACGGGGGGGAGAAGCTATGGGGAAGCGATGTGGGGAGCTCACAGCTCGCTGGTGCTGCATCCCCATTCTTGAAACCAGAAACATGAGGGAAGCGTGTTCCCCTCTGCTCACCCCAGCTGTGCTTCCCTCCCCACTGCTGTCCCGGTCACTTCGGGCTCTCAAGGGGTGCTCATGGCCCTGTGCTTCTCCTCCCCACTATAGGAAAGGGGAAAGGGAAACAACTCATGGAATAGACAGAATATGGTTGGGGTGGGAAGGGACCTCTGAAGATCACCCAGTCCAACCCCTGCCAGAGCAGGACCAACACTGGATCGATGTAGATTTTGTGTTCAGAAAGCAGAGCACTGTCAAGAGCAGCTCTGGCTCCATCTTCAGCAACCACGGCATCAAACTCAGACTCAAGTCTCAGAAACTCTGTCATTTTGGGGGTGAAGAGAGATTTGTTCTCATCGCTGTTTGGACAGCCCTGTGCTCGGCACTGGCCATCCCAACACCAATGGCATTTACCTTTCAGCCGTGATCTTCAGGACTCTTGGTATCCAGAGGCATCGTTCCCAGCCAGGAGAGGCAAAAAATCTCTGTGCACTCAGTGCAAGCTGGGAAACCATGATCTGAGCAAACCTGTTGGAGTTAGAATCATAGAAATACAGTTATTTGGGTGGAAAAGCCCTCTAAGATCATCAAGTCCAGCGTCACCCCAACCCCCACCATGGCCACCAAACCATGGCCTCAAGTGCCACATGCAGGCGCTGCTTGAACCCCTCCAGGGATGGGGACTCCACCACTGCCCTGGGCAGCCCCTGCCACTGCTTGACCGCTCTTGCACGACAGAAATTCCTCCCAAAATCCAACCTCACCCTCCCCTGCCACAACTTGAGGCCATTTCCTCTCATCCCATCGCTTGTTCCTGGGGAGCAGAGCCCGACCCCCCTGGCTCCCCCCTCCTTTCAGGAGCTGCAGAGGGGATAAGGTCTCCCCTCAGCTCCTCTTCTCCAGTTGAACCCCCCAGCTCCCTCAGCCGCTCCCCATCATTCA
>NW_010206503.1:10372-15063 GCF_000695765.1 Mesitornis unicolor
CCTGCTCTGCTCCCCCTTTCCTGAGCTCTGTCCCCGCAGTTTTCCGCAGCTCCAGCTCTCGCCCCCGGGTTTGCAGGCAGACCCCAGCCAGGCCTGGCGTTGTTCTCCGTCTTTCAGGAAACACGACCAAATGCTTCAAGTACATTCACTTCTTAATCTTCTGTCACTAATGAGCCAGAGCCACTAACTTTTACTGTAATTCCTTCTCCCACAAGTAGCTCCACAGCACAGCTAAGTTTGCAATTCAATATGAGAACACTTAATTATCATTACTGATAGAGCATCATATGCTCCTAATCTGTGGAAATAACTTCAGAAACAACCATCTTTACCAGGGGTGAAACAAATCTGCTACCCCAGCTCTTTAACCATGGTAAAGAGGAACAGGCTGGAATATCTTCGTGTACATTGTTTGAGTCACGCTTCCTTTAATAACTTAAATGATAACTTTGTGAATAACTTGTCTGGTTTCAAATGGGGTCAATCATTTTGGTTGCCCACCTCCAGAGAAGCAGAGTAGAAGTTTGCAACCATGGCACGCAAAGGGATTGGTGTGGTTGGACTCGATGATCTCAAAGGTCTTTTCCACCCAAATGATGCTAATATCGACTTGCAGTAGGTGGTAGGAACAGAGACAAACTCCCTGGAAACCCACCCCAAGCTGCCGAAATTTGTGCCCCGTGTCAGAGGCCATTTGGAAATGCAGATCTGTGCGTCCAGGTGAGCCTGATGCACTTGCTTCTCTCACTTGGGCTCACTCCTGTTTTTAATCTGATAGGGGAGAAAAGGGTTCACAGCAATGCTGGGAGAAGCGGGCTAGGAGTGGGCTGAGCACAACAGGGGCTGCCTCAGAGTCCAAATTCTGGTTTTGAAGCAGCGGTGACCAGTGGGGATCAGTAACTGACCCAAAGAATTTCAAACCAAATCTCTGGTCTGCCTCTCACCCAGAAAAACCCATCCTGGGCTGCAGCCAAAGCAGCGTGGGCAGGGGGGTGAGGGGGGGATTCTGCCCCTCTGCTGTGCTGTGGTGAGACCCCCCCTGCAGGGCTGTGTCCAGCTCTGGAGTCCCCAACACCAGAAGCCATGGAGCTGCTGGAGCGGGGCCAGAGGAGGCCACGGAGATGGTGAGGGGCTGGGGCAGCTCTGCTGTGGGGACAGCTGAGAGAGTTGGGGTGGGGAAGGGAAGGGAAGGGAAGGGAAGGGAAGGGAAGGGAAGGGAGGACCTTAGAGCACCTGCCAGGACCTGAAAGGGGCCTGTGAGAAAGCTGGGGAAGAGCTGTTCACTGGAGCATGGAGCAATAGGACCAGGGGGGATGGTTTCAAACTGGAAAAGGGCAGATTTAGGTCGGATTGAGGAAAAAGCTCTTCCCCATGAGGTGGTCGATCACTGGCCCAGGTTGCCCAGAGGTGCTGCAGGCCCCATCCCTGGAGATATTGAAGGCCAGGCTTGATGGGGCTGTGAGCAACCTGACCTGGTTCAAGATGTCCCTGCTCACTGCAGGGCTGGACTGGAGGAGCGGTAAAGGTCCCTTCCAGCCCAAACCATGCTGTGATTTTATGATTCTATGATTTCCAACAGCAGGCATTGAGGGAAGGCTGAGAGAGCAGGATAAGCATCCCCGCCATCTCTTCTCATCCCCAGTGACCTGTGGCTCAGGAATTTCCCAAGCCAGAGATGGTATCTTCAGGTTTAATGGCCCTTGATGCATTTTTCATCCATTAATTCGTCCAGCTGCTTTTTTACTCCATGCAAACCCGTAGCATCCACAGTGTCCTCAACTCACCCCCACGCTAAGTCAAGTATTTCCTTCTGGTTGTTTACAAAACCAGGAAAACTTTGGAAAGCAAAGCTCCCATCTCTCCTTAGGTACCTTGGAGCAGAGCCACAGTGCGGATCATGGTCCCGGTTTGATGCACTAGAGCCAGAACCCAGGTGAGCAGCGGCAACGCAAGGAAACGCTGCTGCTTTAAGAGATGGAGAAATGCAAAGCGATTGCAGAAGTATTCACCCGTGCATCCTCAGCTTCAGTCCCTGCTGCTACGGAGGCGACATCGCCTGGGTCTCCAGAGATGCCACCCTGGCCACATTTCCTGAGGTGCAATGTCCTCTCATAGCTCATCCTCTCACCTCCCTTCTCCGACCTTCCCCGTGTCCCACTCGGGTCTCACTACCTCGTATATATCTTTGGAGCTCTTGGTTTCGATGCTGGCCATGGTCTCCTGGCTGCATCGCAGCCCCGTGCTCATCATTTCTCATCATTTCATCCCATTTTGGCTGGTCATGTCCTAGCTTGGTTCTGAGTCACTCCTCTTCCCGCAACAGGCGTAGCTGACTTGCACAAGAGGGTGAAACATAGCAGAGGACAGCAGGATTCATCCTTTTCCCTGGTATTTCCTATTGCACGCTGCATCTTCCAGCTTCCCAACCTCCCCGGCTCTCTATTTATATCAAAGGAGCGTGCAGGCAGGGAGCAGCAAACAGACCCAGCATAGGGAGAGTGAGGCTGCTATAAATAGTGCCATCAGTAATTAGCTGCAGAACTACTCGTTAAATAGGGAAGCGTGTAAACAAGAGCTGGGAACACCAGGGTTGAGGCGCCCATGCCACAGGCCATGTCCCACAGGGCCACGGGCTCTGAGCGATTTTAGAGCAACGCCAAAACAACTTTTCCAGCTTTAATGATTCGATGAGTCGATGATTTTGCTTGTCAGATTTTGAGCCAATGAATCACAGAATCACAGCGTGGTTTGGATTGGAAGAGACCTTTGAGATCATCAAGTCCAACCCAACCCCACCATGGCCACTAAACCATGGCCCCAAGTGCCACATCCAGGCTCTTCTTGAACCCTTCCAGGGATGGGGACTCCACCACTGCCCTGGGCAGCCCCTGCCACTGCTTGAACACTCTTGACTGCTTGACCACTCTTGCAGGACAGAAATTCCTCCCAAAATCCACCCTAACACTCCCCTGTCACAACTTGAGGCCGTTACCCCTTTGGGATGCTCCGAAGCAGACCCGGCTGTGCCCAGGGCTCTGCACTCGCTGTGCCGGGCTGCGGCAGATGCGTGTGTTCACTACCAGATGGGCCACAGAGCTGAGTTCCTGTGTGACTCAGGCTCCTCTCCGGAAGGGACGTGGCCACAAGCCCACATGGCCCCAACCCAAAAACCTCCCGGTGCCGTTAGCAACATCCACTTGTGCTCCCGGCCAGCTCAGCTGCACGGCCCTTGTCCCTCCCGTTCGTCCTCCCACCACAGGAACCAGCTCCGAGGCCACCGGGGTGTAAATGACAGGGGACACACATTTGTGTCCTGCTCTTTACGGCCATTTCATGGTCCTCAAGAAAACCCAAGATGCACACAGCGCTGCCCAGGCCAGCAGCTGTGATTTGCTCCTCAGACAGGCCTGGAGCCCCAGCACGGTTGGTCCCTGAGCTCTGGGTCTCTGCCCCCTTTCCAGTGCTCCCATTTTCCACTCTGCTCCCCTCGCCCTGAATTATCCCCATACGCAGCTCCCTAAAGAGCTCTGCTCTGTTTGTCTGAAAGGTTTTCAAGGCTCTGAGAGGGGCTCATCCATCAGCCGGCGCTTTGGCAGCTTTCCTGGGACTGTCAGTTCCCAAGAACAAGCAGCTGCAGAGGCACCGGCCTCTTCCCGGAATCGGGGAGGAGCACACGTGGCTGCAGCCCATTGCAGAGAGGCGGCCAAGCACCCTCGAGCCAGCAAAGCCGAGATCCTGGGACGGCTCTGCACCAAACTGGTTCCCTCGAACCAGCAAAGCTGAGCTCCTGGGGCGGCTCTGCACCAAACTGGTCCCCTTGAGCCAGTAAAGCTGAGCTCCTGGACCAGATCTGGTGCAAACTGGTCCCCTCGAGGCAGCAAAGCTGTGCTCCTGGACCAACCCTGGACCGAACCGGTCCCCTGCTTGGCTCTGCTTGGAGACAGCAGCATCCCCATGGTGTGTTCAGACCCAGCGCTGAGCCCAGCACGACATCGTGCGCTCCCCTCTGATGCAGCCGAGGACACTGGACTCGTGTCTAGGGGACACAGATGCCTGAAGCCACTCACACGACAGGAGCCAGCCCCTTCGCACATCCCTGTGCGCAAACCAGCGCCGTGGACCTGTCGGCTGCCCAACGCCGCACCAAGGAGTCTGTGCTGCCCATGCTTCTCCTGTGAGCCCTCGGGCTCTGAACTCATCTCACTGGGTGAAGTGGGCACTGTTCCCATGCCTTGCACCAGCCCTGCTCCACAGCTTGTCCAGCCTCTTTGTACCAGCGAATTAACACACCCAGGATCATTCTCCAGCATCCCCCAGCCTGCACCCAGGCTATCAAACCCTCTTCAACCTCCACGAGTGAGCTCAACGCACAGATTGCTCCACAAAACCTCCCCGTGCTCCTCCAGGAACAATTTGGGAGAGCATGATTTGGCCTGAACCAAACCCATGACGGCCATCCAATGACAACCCCTTCACACTGTTAAAGTTGCTAGAGCAGGTATTTGGCCTCCATATCTGCAGAGTTGTCCCCAAGGTGTTGGGGACTGTACCCCTCCAGGGACAGGGGATGCACCCAGGGTGCTGGGGACCGTTACCTCCAGGGACGCAAGATGAAGCATCCTTCCCCACCATGCTCAGATACAAATCGTCACCAAGGTTCTGTCCACACAGGGAATTCAGAGCTGATTTGG
>NW_010206503.1:15094-23785 GCF_000695765.1 Mesitornis unicolor
TGGCAGGAGATGCCGAGACATCACCACAAGAGCACACAGGGAACAGACGCTATTGGAAGAGGGAGAAATGTCCCTGGAATCCAAGGAGACAGCTCAGTTTTCTGCACCTCAGAAATTCAGATGAGTAAAGACAAGCCTGGAGGCAATGCCATTTTCTGCAAGCGGGCAGAGGAGAGTTAAATAAACCCTTCTTAGTCCTATTCGATCTGATCAGTCTCTTTGAGATAGCTCTGTTAAGTATTTTAGCTTGTATTACAATAAAACCTGGCTTGTTTGAGCTGAAAAGCTGCTCGGTTCCTTCAGAGCAGAGCAGATCAAGACAGATCACCACAAAGCTCTTGGCAGCTCTGATCTGAACCGCAGCAATTCACCCATCAACAGAGGGGTGCCCAGAGCAAGCCAAGACACTTTTTGGTCTCCAGCGACTGTAAAAGAAGCTGATACATCACATTCGACGCCCACGGAGATGTCTCTGCACGCCTACACAAAGCTGAGCAGCCGTGGGTCAGATCTTCTTCTGCTGAACATCAGCACCCAGGGCCAATGGAGATGCCACGGGGAGCTCAAGACCCAATGCTGAAGGCCAAGTTCTACAGTTTAAGCTAAAATTGCCTTATTCTAAAGGATCCTTTTCTGGATCTACCACTCTCAGGAACAGACCCAGCAGAGGGGTCTGGGGAGCTGCAGATGCGGCCACTGCCCACACCACATCCCCAGCCCAGTGCCGTTTCCACAGCAAACAGAGAGCACTGAGCACATCCCATCTCCTGGAGCCCTCGCTCCCCTGCTGATGGCAAACCATGGACCCCTGCCTTCAGGTCTCCAGAGCCTGATACTAATTACATAGAATCACATAATCATTAAGGTTGGAAAAGCCTCCTAAGATCAAGTCCAACATCAACCCAGCCCCACCATGGCCACCAAACCATGGCCCCAAGTGCCACATCCAGGCGCTTCTTGAACCCCTCCAGGGATGGGGACTCCACCACTGCCCTGGGCAGCCCCTGCCAGTGCTTGACCACTCTTGCACAACAGAAATTCCTCTCCAAATCCAACCTAACCCTTCCCTGGCACAACTTGAGGCCATTTCCTCTCGTCCCATCACTTGTTTTTTGGGGAAGAAGAGTCTGGCACCCCCTCGCTACCCCCTCCTTTCAGTAGGCACTGGATCAGCTCACAAACAGCCCCCTAGGAGTTAACATTTCATTGAGTGATCCCAGCAGGAGTTATCACCAAATCTGTAGCTGGCCCAAAGCTGAAGCCTCATCAATACAAAGTGGAGCGAGGCTATGGCACAAGAAGGGCTGTGAGTAACATCACTCCAATGCCATGGAGCAGAGGCACACGTTTAGGCGCTGAGCCTAAATCCTTAGGATTTCTGCTCAAAAATAGGAGTCCATGAGAAATGACAAAGCTCAGCTGGTTCAATGTGACAAAGTGAGGGCTAAGGAGAGGCAGAAACGCCCGCTATAAATACGGCAGGGAAGTAAACACCATGGAGGGAGAAGACCTATTTAATCCACTGCACAAATTGGCACAAGAATAAATAAATATAAATTTGCCATGAACACAGGCTGAAAATTAATAGGATTCTAACCACCAGAGAAGTAATGTTGTGAAACAACCTTTTGACAGGCGAGACACTGTACTGATTTCAGGATGGCTTTTGAACCGTTTATGGTTCGTAAGAGGACAAGGACAATAGTGGACCTATGCACTGAAAATCTGTATATACAAACATTAGAAACAGAACAAACAGGAGGAGCTCAAATTCTTCCTACAAAGCAAAATTCTGATTTAATTGGCATAACAGGCTTGTTGGGTTAACTTACGTCTGGAATATTAATATCCAACTGTATAGCTTGTTCGGGAAGGGCGAGCCAGGAGAAAAAAGGAGGATCTCAAGAGCACGGGTACATTCACTGAGACTGCGGGAGGAAATAGTCTCTGAATTAGAATTAAAGGAGGAAAAATGGGTGCTAGTACAGCAGAGGCATACAGAAATCCAGCTAGGAAAAGAAAACAGCCCAGCCATTTTTACAATATCATCCAAAAAACAGTATTTGGTGGTAGCAAGGGATTTGAGCCACTCACAATTGCTTGAAAGGGATCCTGTAAATCACTGATTGCTTGGCAAGTTTTACGGCTGCATTGGCAGAACAGCTCTTACCCAAAAGGTAACACAGGCGAACAAAAATCCGAAAGCTGAAGTTTTTCTAGGTTGGATTCTGGCCAAAAGGGAAGAAAACGACGACAAAAAAAACCACCCCAGTACCAACTGCTTCATAAACTGGTGAAACTGGTGAGGAAGGGAAACCTACCCAGACGCTAAAGGGAACTCGTGGTTACTTGGTGAAACAACAGCAACAACCAGAAGCTTCTGATGAGGAAGAATTCAGTCAAAGACCAAATTCTCCAAACCAGAAACTCTGCATTGGTGTCAAGAATGAGACAGAAGTGACAAGAAAGGACAAATCCTTCACATTGTGTGGGATGGAGCCACACAGGGAATGAGGCAAAGTCAGAGGATCTGTGCCCCAAACAAGGCCTCAGAGGGACCCGGAGGCGCCCAAGGCCGCCCCATGACGGGGGGATCTCATTAATGCTCATTAATATCTAAATTGGGGTTTAAGATGGGACCAGACTGTGCTGGGTTGTGCTGAGGACAAGGGGCAATGAGCACAAACTGGGATATGGGACAGAAATATAAGGACAAACTTCTTGATGTGAGGGTGCAGAGCATGGCCCAGGCTGTGGAGAGGCTGTGGAGTCTCCTTTTCTGGAGACACACAAAGCCCTGGCCGTGTTCCTGGGTGACTGCTCTGGTGACCCTGCTCTGGGAGATCTCCAGAGGGCCCTGCCAACCCCACCACGCTGTGGTTCTGTGAAGAACATAACAGATTAAGAAGTTAATTTTGTATTAGCTGGGCTTGATGACTTCTGCGGTGGAAGTTCTCAAGACTTACAGGTCCAGAGCATTCGGTAGTTTTCTCCGTGAATCTTCCTGAGAAGATAGGTTGGGAGAGTTGGGGTTTGTTCAGCCTGGAGGAGAGGAGAGGAGAGGAGAGAAGAGAAGGCTGCGGGGGGACCTTAGAGAGACCTGCCAGGACCTGCAAGGGGCCTGTGAGAAACTGAGGCAGAACCTGAAGGGTCTCCGGAAAAGCTGGGGAGGGACTTTTGACAAGGAATGGAGTGATGGGACCAGGGGTGATGACTTTAAACTGGAAGAGGGGCGATTTAGACTGGTTCTGAGGAAAAAGCTCCTCCCCATGAGGTGGTCGATCACTGGCCCAGGTTGCCCAGAGGTGGTGCAGGCCCCATCCCTGGAGATATTGAAGGCCAGGCTTGATTGGGCTGTGAGCAACCTGACCTGGTTCAAGATGTCCCTGCTCACTGCAGGGCTGGGCTGGGGGAGCTTTAAGGTCCCTTCCCACCCAAACCATGCTGTGATTCCACGATTCTATGCCATGTAGTGGGATTTCCACATCACTTCTGACACCACGTTGTATGACATTCCTATAGATGACATAAAGTCCTCTAAGCTAAGCTTCTCCAAAACAAGCGCAAACCCATCTACTACTAAAAAATCTACTTCAGAGATGGTTTTAGCTCAAAATGGGAAAATAAATTGAGAGGAAATCTGGCCTAGAGTTATTCAGTATTTCATACCTGACTTTCATGAAGGCATAAAGACATTTCTTATTAAATCTGCAGGTGGATCAACTTGGAAGCCAGGATTTGAATTCAAAGCTAACCTCGACAAATGGAGAGAAAACCTGCTGAAAAGGAGGCTGCGGTTTAGGGAGGACACATGCCCAGGGCCTACCTAAGGACAGCCCATTTCAGAAACACAGATTAGGGAACAAACAGCTTGATAACAGCTCTAAAATAATACAGATGGAGGTGGATACCGTACCAGTACAACCATGCTGGAGTCCATAAACCCACTTATAAGATGGGCTTGAACCAGCGTCTGGGAGCAATGATCTTCTTCTGGCCTGCTCCCTTTATAGGAATTCATATTTTTCTTTCTAGCCCAACCTTTTGTTAACACAGCTTTGCCCACCACCTCTCACCTTCCCCATTTTTCCTAGGCATCTTTTTTTCCAGGGCTCCGTTTTATCCACTACCAGCAATTTGCCTTTGAACAATCCTCTGATTGCATTGACTTCTCTGTAATGGCATTACGATGGTCTGAGCAAAGACGCGCTGCATTAACACGTAAATATCCAGCGTATTAATCTTGGCAACAAGGTGGATGCCAGGCGCTTCATGAGGACGCCTGCTCCCACAAGGATGACAAAGTGTGTTTGTTTCTCTATAATTACACGCGGGAGTACACCTCCACACTTCACACTTCAGCTCTGCCTGTCTATTTATTGCCGTTTTGGCAAACTCGTATGTCACCGAACGGGACCCTCTTGTTTGGTTTCTTGCCTTTTTTTTTCCTTTTTTGCTCAAATTTGTCTATTTTGATGTTTTGAGGATTTCTTTTTTTTTTAAGTTTTCTCAAACTTTTGGTCAAGCATTTGTGCCCCTTCTTGCCGCAGCCCTTCACCATTTATCTGATCAAGGATATCTCCGGGAGCCCAAATTAAACATTTCTCCTAAACATTAAACCCATAACCCAGTTCAAAGACTTCCTTGCACCTCTTGCACTATCCCAAAGAGGAATCCTTTGAGATCCTGGGAATCAATTCCTGAAACCACAGCAGGAAAAGATGCAGGATGGGGGGACTGGGATGCAGGCCAAGCATCACTCGTGGTACCTATGCATATGATCCTAGAGTACATTGCAGGATTAAGGTTAATTGTTAGCCTTTAAGGTGTATTAAATATAAAATGCTATAGAAAAAAGTGACTTTGTGCCCTGGAGAGAGAGAATCGAAAGCATTTATGGTTATGGATCAGTGCAGGAGGCCTCGCTGAAACTACAGGGCCTGCTCTGGGTCTGCTCACGGGTGCTGAATCCTACCTCAGCACAAAGTTATATAGCCTTAAAAATGTCTTATTTTCTTCTAAATTGAGCATTCGGTGCGTGTCAGTGTATTTAAGAGCCAATTGCTGCTATAGCTGAATATTGGCCCTGGCAAATTTTCTCCCGAGCAAACACGAGGAGCCCTGACAGAGCCCAATGCGCATGGGAAGGACTCGTTTTCCTCCAGGTGCCCGTCTCCTTACAGGGATTTTTTAATGGTGGAGCAACACGGCACAGACAGCTCGAGATTTGGCCATCCTAAACAATCCTGCACCCATGAAAAACGCCGTCACTCACAATTATCACCTCTCCTCGAGCGCTGCCAGCTCCGGCGCAGATCTTCACACCACTCGACACCTCATTCCCCTTCCCCGTGCGAACCAAATTCTCACTCCAGCCTTTAGTCTCCAACCCTTCAAAAATGCTTCATCTGTGACCGCTGAATTTCCTTCCGAGCTGTCACAGATGGGCTTTTCCCACACTTTTTGCAGATCCAAGTATCCACTATCGCCCAGATCCCGTTAGTCAAAATAGCTGCTAATGCCTGCAGAAGCACGTCGGGTAAAATCCCTGCCAACACCACAACTGCCCATGTCTTAAATGTGATGTTTTCTGGCCCCTTTTTCCTTACACACGAGTTCAGGCAGCTGGAACTGCTCTGATGAGTCTTTCTGCGAGCTTCCAAATCCATCTGTTCCTGATACCCTGCGCTTCCCTTCCTACGGGAGCCTCCAGAGTCGGTATTTAGCACTCGTTAGCGTCTCCCCATTCCATTTTTATGTAAATACACGTTTATCGTGTTTGCCCGAGGAGAAAGCATTTGTGGTTTCCAATCCCCCGGTGCGTGCACACAGCATTCAAACGCCGCGACCCTTCTGTCAGGAAGACGGCAGAGGTTTTGAGAGGTGTCTGAAGCCAATTCCTTTATTTCTTGCATGCTGAAGGCTAATGAGTTGCTTAAACTCATCATTTGTGCTGCTCTAACCCAGCAGCGGGAGGCATGGAGAGGGGCTCTGTTCACCAGTAGATCCCAATGGAGCTACTGGGAGGGTGAGGTGAGAAGAGTCAGCAGCCAAAAATACGCATGGGCTTGGACGCAGACCTGGGGTCACTCATTGATCCCAGCAAAGGGTTTGCTAAGCTTGAGGAAGAGAAACCAGATCCAAGAGACTCTGAGACTGTCAGGTGCATTCCCAGCTTCCCAAATCCAGGTTCTTGCTTCCCAAAATTTTAACTGAGAGAACAGCCAAGGACCTGTCCAGACCAAAACACGAGGAGTGGCCACATGTGACAAGGAAAGGAAACTGAGGCAGGCTCGCCAGAAGACGATGAGCTGGAAATCAGCTTTGAGGAAAGGGATTTGGGGTACTGATGGATGAAAAGCTGGACATGAGCCACCAATGAGCATCTGCAGCACAAACCCAACCCCATCCTGGGCTGCAGCCAAAGCAGCGTGGGCAGGGGATGAGGGGGGGATTGTGCCCCTCTGCTCTGCTGTGGTGAGACCCCCCCTGCAGGGCTGTGTCCAGCTCTGGAGTCCCCAACACCAGAAGCCATGGAGCTGCTGGAGCGGGGCCAGAGGAGGCCACGGAGATGGTGAGGGGCTGGAGCAGCTCTGCTGTGGGGACAGCTGAGAGAGTTGGGGGTGTTCAGCCTGGAGGAGAGGAGAGGAGAAGAGAATTGGAGGCTGTGGGGGGACCTTAGAGCACCTGCCAGGACCTGAAAGGTGCCTGTGAGAAAGCTGGGGAAGAGCTGTTCACTGGGGCATGGAGCAATAGGACCAGGGGGGATGGTTTTAAACTGGAAAAGGGCAGATTTAGAGTGGGTTGAGGAAAAAGCTCTTCCCCATGAGGTGGTTGATCAGTGGCCCAGGTTGCCCAGAGGTGGTGCAGGCCCCATCCCTGGAGATATTCAAGGCCAGGCTTGATGGGGCTGTGAGCAACCTGACCTGGTTCAAGATGTCCCTGCTCCCTGCCGGGCTGTGCTGGAGGAGCTTTAAGGTCCCTTCCCACTCAAACCGTGCTGTGATTTTATGATTCTATGAAGATGGGTGAGCACCAACCAGGGAAAATCACATCATCAGCACGGATGGACACCACGTGCTGCTGTGTGGAGGCCTGGAAAACTCCTCAGCCTTCAAAAGATCATTGTGAGCCCAAAGCCCTGCGTTCCCCTCCAGAAAAGATGTCACAATATCACTGCAAGTTCCCTTTAGGCTGCTCTAGTGACCCAGATTTCCTTGCCAATATTACTCTTGGTAAGGAGGTCACATCTTGCTTCCCAGAAAAGGAAGAAGCAGACCTAGGGGTAGTGATGAAAGAACAAATCTATGGGCAGAAATGGGTGAAATTTTGGTGATAACCAAGACCTCCTGTCCTGACTGAAAGCAAAAACCTGCGCAGACCACCCCAGTCTGCTCGTATGAGTTGGCCAAGGCAGATCTATGGATGGAAGTGAGAACAGAGCCAGGAGGACCAACAGATGGGGGGAAAAAAAAGGGTAATTCTGTGCCAATATTTAGAAAGGTAGATGAGAAGATTTGGATAATTACAGGCCTGTCAGTTGGATGGGGAATAGCTGGGAGTTCACAGAAAAATAGACTTTATCAGCTTAACCAGTTATCGTGATGGAATGATAAATCCGGGTGATAAAGCTAAATTATTAATTTAACGATAATTAAATGCGAAGAACATTTCATTTGGTCCCATATGACCGTGAAACTCAAATGGTAAAATCAACGTCACCCCTATGAAGCGAACTGAAAACATCGCAACCCGCGGGTCTCAGTCAGGTGTCCAAAGCATCCTAGGATAACTTAAGTCATCCCGGGGATGTAAGGTGCCTCGTGGGGACCTACAGGAGGTGCTCCAGGACCCTGGACATCACCCCATAGACATCTCACACCAGGCGCCATGGTGTCTGTGTTCTGAGAAAGGATTGTGAGGTTTCACCAGAGCAGAGGGGCAGAATCCCCCCCTCACCCCCCTGCCCACGCTGCTTTGGCTGCAGCCCAGGATGGGGTTGGGTTTGTGCTGCAGATGCTCATTGGTGGCTCATGTCCAGCTTTCATCCACCAGTACCCCCAGTCCTTCCCAGCACATCATCTCCCAGCCTGGATCGGTAACCAGGGTTGTCCTGACCCAGGTGCAGGACCCTGCCCTTGGCCTTGTTGACCCTCATGAGGTTCCCCTGGGCCCACCTCTGCAGCCTGGCCAGGTCCCTCTGGATGCCGTCCCGTCCCTCTGGCACATCCACCTCACCACCCAGCTTGGTGTCATCAGCTGGATACCTGGATATCTGCAGGTATCCCATTTCTTGAGCAGCTTTCAAAGCTCTGGGACATTACACACGTTTATCTTGGCTGCCTGTTGCTGTGATTAAGTGCACTCTGAGGGAATCCAGCTTTTCAGGGCAGCCTTTTATCTGGTTCCCAGGTGGCTTCAGGGAAGAAGCGGTCAGCTCATGCCAGCTCCTCCAGGCACGCTCAGGGATTAACGCAGCTACAGGCAGAGCTGGAAATGTCTCCTGAAAGCCAAGGTGCCAGGGAACGCGGCCAGGTGAATCACAATCCTGCGGCTGCAGGCAATGGGTAACTCATGTGGAGATGCCAACAAAAGGACTAATGCTGAGCCAGACAAGCCCCTGGCTACTTGGCATGTCCAGACATGGCAAAGAAAACACAAGGACATAGAATCACAGCGGGGTTTGGGTGG
>NW_010206504.1:0-19089 GCF_000695765.1 Mesitornis unicolor
GGGGTTTTCAATACTGATTTTAAAACCAAGATATTGAGGCAGCCAAGAGAAGATAACAGAAAGAATCCAGTAGTCATGGGCAACTCCATATAGAGAACTGATATCTGAAGAACAATCTCTGCATAAATGTTCTTTGTGTTATTCAAGGTGAGGGAAAGAATCACATCATATGACCTGCTGAGCTGTAGCAGAATTGTTTTCAGTCAGGTCCTGAGACAGCCTTTCTTAGATACCAAGAAACCTAAGTTACTGTAGATGTAATGCTTAAGAATCTATTTATTTGTCAAACTTTTGAATCCTTGTAAGGAAGTACTAAGCTCCCCCCTATCTCAGCTTCTACAGGAACGATTTCAGAGATAGGAAATTGAGGCATAAAGACTTAAAATTCAGATTTTCAAACATATTTTGTCACTAACTCTCATTTAATTAATAGAAGTCAGACTTTAATGTCTTCATATATTTATTTAAGTAATACTTCCAAATATAGATGTAAAGATTCTGGCAGATCAAGCTGCATGTTGGCATTTAATGTTTATAAATATGTAACGGGCGAGTGTCAGGAGGAAGGAGCCAGGCTCTACTCAGTGATGTCCAATGACAGGACAAGGGGCAATGGGTGCAAGCTGGAGCATAGGAGGTTCAATCTGAACATAAGGAAAAACTTTTTTACTGTGAGGTTGACAGAGCACTGGACCAGGCTGTCCAGAGAGGTTGTGGAGTCTCCTTCTCTGGAGACATTGAAAACCCGCCTGGATGCGTTCCTGTGCAACCTAGTCTAGGTGATCCTGCTCTGGCAGAAGGGTTGGATTGGATGGTCTTTCAAGGTCCCTTCCAATTCCTGATATTCCATGAATCTGTGATTTAAGGCTTGTACTCAACCATGATGAAATATTTGCTCACAAGTAAAATCAACAAAATATTAGGGTCAGAAAAAAAATAAGGAAAGATGAAGTAGAGAGGAAAGGGATTAGGTAAACTTGTAGTGGAAGAAAGAGATAAACAGGGCATATATGTGTCCTCACTGTTCTGGAGCAATATAATCAGCTTTAAAAGCATTGTAATGAAAAAAATGAGAAGGAAGTAAGGCAATTAAATTTGAAAAGTAGTCTACAACATTGCTCAGCTTTTGGAAAATACAGAAGAAGAAGAGGTGAGGATTCTGGGAAATTCACTGCAGGTTTTCCTCTTCTAGTTCTTTTGCTTTGAAGTAAAGACCAGATAATGTCAGTTCAAAAGGTGGTGCGATGCTGTAAGAACAGGAAAATTGAAGACTGAATATTATTTTTGATTGATTGATTGATTGATTGATTGTACAGGAAAAGGCAATTTCTTTGTTGAGGGGTCAGTTTTGTTTGGTGTGGAGTTTTTTTTTTCATTATTTACTTACAAAGTTATTCAAGGAAATTCCTGATCAAGCAGGAATAACTACAGGGAATGCTGGGTACAGTCTTCCTCAGTTCATCATTTGCACAGAAAAATTCCAATTACATGAAACTTTTATTAGTCAAAATTATTTTTCTTCTGCATTGCTTTCAGGTAGTTAAACATAAATAATGTTAATGCAATAGAATCTCAAACCAGAGCTGTCTTTCTCATATTATTTCAGTAAGGTCAGCTACATGGATGATGCAGATAATTATAGAACAAGGATGTTTCAATTATGTGTAGTAGAGTGACTCTTAAACCTTTTAGCAAAGCATAACAGAATCTACAATTAACAGAAATAACAAGGTGGGGTTTTTTTATTTATTACATGTTTTTGTAGCAAAAGAGTGATGCCTATAAGCTTGTGGAAATCATATGAGTAGCTTCAAAATGGGACAGTGGAAACCAGAACCAGAACTGAAGTGAATTCTTTACCCTTCTGGAGTACTGTTCTCGTCTCAAAATTTGCCATTGTTTATGCCATTGATGGCATAGAAGACTGTTGGGGTTTTTTTTATTGATCCACAACCAAAAATCTTGCATAGGAAAAGAAATAATATTACAGCTTTGCTGTGTATTAAGTCATTCAGCTTTACAAAGAGGAAGACAGTTTAGCATCTGCTCCTTTGAAAGTCATATGGAACAGATATATAGCAGAAAACCTCAACAGTATTCTCATAAACCTAACTTCTGATAGGCTCAGATTTATGATGCAGTCAGGAGAAACTATCACTAGTGACTCCTTCACCACAAGATAGTTTCCTTTTAATGTATGATTCAGTCCCTTTATTACCTCTATTTTCCTGTTTATGTTTTGTTTCATCACTCCACACAAAAACCAGATTAGAATCACAGAATCACAGAATTGCTTGCTGATTTGAGTGCAATGCCCTCCTTGGCCTTGAATGGAGAAAAAATATACTTTGCTAATATCAGAAATTCTTTAAACAAAGATATTTTTTTTTGCTGTTGTACAAAGAATCTATATTGTCATGCTTCATATCTTTTTCTCACAAATATCAGTATTTTATAGTTTTTACAGTCTTATGGTCACCCTCTAATGTTGAGTTGCTTAGATACGCCTGTATCGTCTTATTAATATCCTCAATGTGATATTAATGGATATAGAGATTCATATATATACAATAATTCCATTACATTCCTGTTTACATCTTACCCTCAGCTCACAAAACTCAGATATCAAACTCCAGACCAGTGCCTATGATTAAAGCTGTTAGAGACTTTTGGCAATATTAATATGGTTGTCTAGAGGATATCAAATTGCTGTATTGAACACAACATTCAGAAAATTTTAGTTTTGTGGTACATCCAATGACCATTCCCAGTATTTCTGAATCAATTCACTAGGTGACAATAATCAATAATTATCACAAATGAAATACAAAAGAAATCTAGGGGCTGCATACAGTATCTACTATTGCTATTAGTTTCTCAGAACGCTACAGGTATCAATAAATTTATTTAGTGCTTCTTTCCCACTAGTAAAGTCCTGTTGTACTAGTCCTGCTACTTCTATCCAACACTGTTTTGTATTCTGGTAAATTATATTTTGTCTACTTAACCTTTCCTTGAGTTTTAATCAAATAAATCGAACTCGTTGTAATACTCCTGTAAGCAGTTAAAACATTACCATTTTTCCACACAAGTACTGAAATAGTTTCAGTAATGGATAGAATGCTTCTTGTTTATAAAGTCTATTGCTAGGGAAATGCTTGAAGGAGTTTCATGTAAGATGTTATCTGATAAACCAGTAGTAAAAGTAATTTAAAATTTGTGAGAAAAAAAATAGTGCTACTAGTGCCACTGTTTGATTATATTTTTACTCTGGGTGATGGGATCACTCATTCTTTTGTTCTTTGCAATGAACTGACTTCCCTTAACAACACTTCTGTTGCTTAATACTGAATGCATAATTTAAATGAACTATTTGGGAAGTGAGTTATAATTTCCCATGTCTTATCTAAATCTTATTTAAATTGAAAAAACTATGGATAAGACCCATATGAAGGAGATTTGCAGAACTGAGTGTCAAAATTTTCATTCTTCTTCTTGAGGTTGGCACAAATGAATTTCATTAGAAAGGAGTTTTTACATTTTCTGAAAAATATATTCTGATCCTTGTAGCAGTTTTTAATCATAGGCAGAGAGTTTAAATTGTAAACTATTCTAAATAACTGTTTAAAGATAGAATGAAAGAAAAAAGAAAAAAATGCTTTTTAAATTCATTCTGAAAAAAATGTTTTGTGTTTTCAATATATATCTATACAGATGAATCTTTTGAAATAGAACAGAAGGTTCATTTGCTGTGTTACATGTATGCCTTATGACATCAGTTTTTCATGGTTCCATGCAATTTCCATTAAAACAAATGTACAGTTGATTCCTGCCAGAAAATTTGGACATGTTAGACAGATTTAGCTGAAAATATTCATCATCTGGCAGTGATGTGATTAGTTGTATTTGTATTTAATGAAGGTGTAATTAAGTTTCAAAGTTAACACTTTAAAGTTAACACTTCATTAAAATCAGTGGACAACATTTACACCTCTCTCTGTAATTCTGCAGTATTTTGGGCTGCTGACTGACTGAATTATATATATTGAGGAGTCTTTAAATATGAAGAGCTAGAAATAGAAAATAACACCCTGAAGTCAATGAGCAAATTTTTGAGACCCATGCTTTGTCAGTCTTAATTCATATTCATGGCAATGTGTCTTACATTATTTACAATAAGATGCATTTATCCAACAAATGTAAAAGATTTTAAGTTTTGTGTTATTTTTTCCCTGCAGCAAAGAGGAACACAGTTTCAAAATGCAGTGGGGAAGGAAGAAGAGAAAAGATCTTAATGCGAAGTCCTCTGTGACAGGGGCAAGTTTTGTATCCTAAACATCAGACTTTCTTTTGGACTTATTTTAACTTAAAGTGTTTGAATAGTGGCTTTTGGATAAGTATGAATAATAATCATCATCATGTAACAAAATGAATATGCTGCTGCATAGGATTGTTTAGAGATCATAACTGCTACTTCTAAATGAATGTATATTTCTCTGACATAACTCAAGAAATAATTGTGTTGTCATAGAGCAGTGGAGCACCACAGTCTTTATAGACTATTTGTTGTTGGTGGTTTTTTGTTGGTGGTGTTGTTTTTCCCCTACAAATGCTTGAAGAAAGGTTTCATTTCTGAGATTACAAAATTGTCATAATTTTGAGACCCAGAATTACTGTGACAATGCTGTTATAAACGTCATGTGCTAAGATGTTGGAAGAAAAGAGATCTGAAAGAAAATATAATTTGCCAGAAATGTTTTCCAATGTAGAATTACAAAATAAAACTTAAGTTAAAGCAGAGCATTTAAAACAAACTCAAGAAGAATATTAACTTTATACGTGATATATTCCATTATACAATAGTTGGTCAGCATTGCACCAGTATCAGTTTATAGGGTGAAAATTGAGGAACTTGGAGATATAGGAATGACAAGAAGCACTTAAAGGAACCACAGAAAAGGAGAGATTCCAAGAGCTTAATAACACTACTGTAAAAATGCCATAGATGTATTTATAAGCCTTCTATCTACAGGCTGAAGGAATGATTCCAAGGAGCCTTAGGTAGCAATGTATGTATTGGATCATATTTAACTATGTGATTTTCTTGTGGGTAGATGTTTTCATGAGCTCTATTATAATGTTTTACAAGTAAAATAAATGTATGAGGGCAGTATAATTTATTTTCTAATGAGGGATCAAGTAGTTTATTTCTATTGTATGTGTTATTACAGTGACTGTAACATGCTCTGGGAGAGCTGCATGATGAGCAGTCACATCTTGCTAACACATCTTAGATGATAAACATATGGAAACTGTGGAGACCTTCCATGTTAGGACATGCAGGACAAATTATTTCACAAACATAATTAGCATAAATTACTATTTAAAAGCTTTGAGTTGTTTTCTAATAGCCGTTTCCTCTGCCCCTTAACAGCTATGACCTTGGCAGCTTGACTCTTCAAGAACAGCTAGAATTATGATGGGTAGATGAAGCTCTAAGGGGTTAGAAGTTTAGTTTGGATAAGTACCAAGAAGTTTGGATACTAATCTCAGATTTATCCAAACTAATCCTTGGAAGTCTCTCTCCTTCTTCTTCCACATCTTTCCTCCTCCTCCCTCCTAGACTGACTATGTCTTTTTTTCAGGTTTCATGCTTGCACTGACACTGTCCTTCACATTCTTGGAAATTTCACATCTGGTATTTCTTTATGCTTCCTGTTATTTTAAAATCACATATAGTGGGATCTCACCGAGTCAGGGATTTCTTGAGAAGGTTTAGCTACTTGCCCTAGTGGAGCCTCAAGGCTGGTGAGATTTGAAATGGCAAAAAATGAAACAGAATTGTCAAGACCATTAGCTGAATTTGATATAATTTTTCTGTACAATTATTGTTCCCCCCAGCAAAGGATCAAGAGATTTATAGTCTAATCCCAATCCCTTGTGTAAAGTAAGCTATAGATATTTACCTCCCTACTGTTGCGTTGAACCCAATAACTTGTGTTTGACTGAAGTATATTTTCCAGGAAAGCATCCTATCTTTGTCTAAATATATGAAGAAATCAAGATGTTTCCCTTAGCCTCATTGATAATTATTCATGCTTTTTGTTTTATTTGAGATTGTCCCTCTTTAGACCCTAAACACTGATCATTAGGCTTTTTTTTTTTGATGGATTACAGATTTTCTAGGAGCCTAGTCTTTCTCCCCATGAAGGTATTTGCATGCAGTTTTAAAGTATCCCTGTTTTGTTTTTTTTTTTCAGTGATCTAAGCAAACAGTTATTTAAATCTCTTATGCTTGATCTTTTTTCTCCAGACCTTGAATCATGTTTATTCTGCACCCTTTCAAAGTTTTTTGTAATCTTTTAAAAATGGAGACTGGAACAACAAAAATAAAATTGTGACTCTAATCCTACTCAACATTCTCCCCTTACATGGCATTTAACTGGATACTCATATAGTATTACTTATCAGTGGTGAGCATTGACAGTTTATGATATTCTAAAACTGCGACCTGAACTTGGTGAAGTCTTGAGGTAAAACCATAGTCACATTTCTCCTTAACCCTAATAATGAAAACTCAGAACCATGAATGTAAATAAAAGCCACACATGTTAATAAAAGGCTGAAAAATAAGTCCATTCTTAGGAAAAAGTTGGGAAAATTAGAACAAAAGGTAGAAACAACCTTTTCTTTTTATCTACTCTCCCATAAAAACGTATGTGCCCATCTTTAACAAGGCGTACATAATGCAGTGTCACCACAGCAAAACAGAATAACCAACTTTTAACTTTTTGAATGTCTGGCTTAATTGGAGTTCCTCATTCCTGTAAAAACATAGATATGACTTTGGCTGTATTGTAAAGTACATTATTTGAATCGGTTCAGTCATCGAGTGATAGAGATCACTTGCCATGACTGCCTGTCTTCATTATTTACCACTGTGCCAATCTTTGTGTCATCCTATAAATTTTATCAGCTCTGATTTTATCTTTGCTGCTCAGACAATTGATAAATATTGAAGGGTGTCAAGCCTAATACGAAACCCTACTGCAAGTTTTAGAAGCATTCTCAGCTGATTAGGATTCTCCACTGCCTGCTACTTACCAAAATGTCAGCTTATTCTAAACCCAGTTTACCTTGATGACAGTGTATTGTGTTAAGTAGCATTGTTAGGCGACAAACATTAAGAGAATGTATTCAGATAATTTCTAGATACATTTAGTGCTCAGGAATGTGAGAGGCTGTGTGGCTGAAAACAGATGGAAAGTATCATGGACTGGATATTCTTTTGGATTTTTCTTGGTCTGACACAACACTCATAGGCTAGTCCTGAACCAGTGTCACTAACATGTCATGGAGACACATCATCAAATATCGTGGGTCACAATACATACCTTCAGCCTCTATAAAGTAGAAGGAACCACTGTTTCAACTCTCACAGCTGACCTAAAATGGAACATAAGTTCTACTTTTCAGTAGTAAGGATAACATTTTTAATAACCAAATATTCTCACAGCATCTCATCTAAGCAAGTCATACTAAATGCAAATATTATTTTTTTTTCAGCTGAACTATCTAAAAGCATTACCTAATAAAAAAGAGAAGATTAAAATTCTAGAACTGATTACTTACCTGGACTTGTTTTCCAGATAAAGTTGATACATTGGGTAACAAATATCACTACATTATATGTAAGCTTATTCCTGAAAATTCTTAAAGGAAAAAAAATTCATAAAAAGAAGGGCATGGCAATAATGACATAATTTGCTTTCAAATGTCTGAATTTTTTTAAATGATGTTATGTATTTATAGATTTGGTATTATCTCAACTATTATTTAAAAGGATCATTTCATTGATCAAAAATAATTTTGGCATATTAAAAGTTTATATAAACTTTATCAAAATTATACTGCCTCTTAGATAAAACCTAATGCTCTACATGACAAGGTTTTGAGGACAGTGCAGAATAATTTTTCCAACTGGGGATTTGGTAGTTGCAAAGTGATTTGGACTTTGGCCAGAATATTATAGTTAATAGCCCTTTTTTGTTAAAAGTGTTGTGGGATTTTTAATGACAAGCCAGTCAAGAAGAACTGAATTTTACATCTCTTCCAAAGCCAGCTTTATGAAACTGGTAAAATGTTTTATTTACTCTTGCTGAAAGAATTTCTACATATATGGCTCACTGGCACCTCTAAATTATACATAATATTTTTAGAAGAAAAAACAACAATAATCTTTCAATTTTTATCTTATCTCTGTCTATAACATCATAAAAATGTAGATTTTTAATTAATATGTTTATTACAAGTATATATTAGCAACAATCTTTTGTAATAGTAGGCCTGTATATATATATATATATATATATGACAAAACAGGCACATGGAAATTCACCATTTAGAAAAATGGGTTTGTGAATATGTGTAAAAATATCTTATTTTTAATGCTATTAAGATAACTAAAATGAAAATTAGATTCATATGTTACAGCTTATAAGCTCATGACAGATGAATGGTTTTGGTTTAGATATGGAGTTGCTGTAGGTAACAAGTTATGCTCGTGACTACACAACTGCTCTTGTGGCCTTCACTAGCAAGTAAAGCTATTCTTTTGTCCCTGAAATACTCTAAGCAACATCACTTTTCTCAGTTGTTGCAAAAGGGATCTCTATTTAGTCCTTTCTGTTTTATTTCCATTCTCTCATCTTTAGGGAGGTAGATTGTCCATAGACTTCCTTCAGGCTATGAATATGGTAGGAAGTAAAGAGTTATTCCCTCTCCCCTCTTTTTAGTTTCTGTCTGTTTTGCAGGATCCTTTAGTTTAGGGCGAAGTTTTGGTTTTATACATGCTCCCTGCCACTTGAAGACACTACCTTCTGTTCTTTTCTGTATAGTTTCTCTTCCTCCCTCTCCTGGTTTGTTCCACCTCCCTAGGTGAGGAGCAAAAGTGGAAAAAACAAGGGTTTCCACTCAGTTGTGAGACAGGATGCACTCTGTACGCCGAGCAGAGAGATTTTCAACCACAGCTACACAGGGCCATCTTTAGAGCTTCAGGTGCCCCAAGCAAGACTAGGTAATTGTGCCCTGGGATGAGGTCAGAGTTGATTTAACAGAAGGTTTCAGAACCAAAAATGAAAGCTTTTGTATCTGAGTTCAGAGGAAAGACAATCATTAGAAGTACATCTCAGTGTCACATTGTTAGGCAGAGATGTTATTAACATCACTGATGTACATGTGTAGTAAGCCAGAGGCACAAAAATGCTTCCATGTGGTTAAATCTACACACCTGGGCAATGCCGGTGGACATTTTGTGTTTAAAGGGACAGAAGTGACTTTCTGTGGTAGACAAATGAGCTCAAAGAATACTTGCCCCTATCAGTGCCCCTTCCACTTTGGTATCCCATGTGGACACTTGTTTAGAGTTCCCCTAAGGCTGACCCTGCAGCTAGAGTGTGTACAGAACAAGATTGCCTACTGTATGAGAAGGAGGAGCAGAGGGTTCAGGCCCCTAATCAGCAATGACATTTTAGTTTCCTGACACTGCAGAATGAAGAACGAGGGGTCATTCCACGTAGGAAACTCAAATGCAAACCTGCCAATTAAGGGAAACATAGTTAGAAGGAATGTCACAAGCAAAGAGACACAAATGCACAGGAAGAACAAAGGCAATTTTAAAGAGACGTGAAGAAAATAATCAAGAGCTGATGCTCTAAGGAAAGTTAAAAAAAAAAAAACAAAAACAAAACAACAACTAAGCCAAAATAAAACAAAACCAACAAACCCAGCAAAACCAAAGCATCTCTGAATAGACTAAGGAAAATAGTTTTAAAATGTATCAAATACCCTAAAAGAAAGAAAATGAAGCTGCTGGGCATTAGGTTGAACAAACCAGAGATCAGAGACGATATGCTACATATAACGCCCTATTATAGACGATGGAGACTAAAGGACATGAATTTTGCTGAGAATTCACTCTCCAATATTAGAACTGCAAGGCTAGATAAACAACATGAGAAAGATGAGCTCTTCACTCTGATACTTCAAAATGAAATGAAATTTTGAAAAATCTTAGAACAATTTGTAAACATACTCAAATGCAAACCTGAATTTAAAAATAGGGAAGAAGGGATAAAGCTTTCTTTTTTTTTTTCCTTTTTCTTTTTTTTTTTTTTGGTGGTAATCTTTTAATTTCTCCTTCTCCCTTCTTGGATTATTTCAATACAAGTACAGGTTGTTTCTTATTGTCAATATAATCAAAATTAGAAGAAGCATTTGGTCAATTCACTTATCTTAACTGTTCTTGATGCTTGATATGGGGCAAAGAATATGTAAAACACAGCTTTGAGGATAAATTAGTAGAAATTCACCAACTATGGAAATAATTACAAACTTGAATTTATGTCTCACTCATCACATTTGTAATTATATATAAATTTTAATAATTTTTTTCAGTTTAAAAAAATGCTTTTTTGTTTAAAAACGTTTGTACTAGCTTCTTTTAAAAAATCATAAAAAATAAAATTGAAAAAAAATCAATTTCTGATGTTCTAATGCTAAAAAACATCTATGCATATAAGAAATATATATTTGAACAGCTTCATGGAATTGACTGAAAATAGGAAATGTGAATTTTTAGAAATTTGAAATACAAGTTTAATAAGTTTCAATGTTTTAGTTTGTAATGCTATTCTGTATTGGGCTTTCAGAGGTGTCCTAAAGCCCTTTTGGTTTTGAAGTCTACCAGGAGTACACTAGTGATAGAACACAGTCTCACAAGAACAGCAGTAAAGTATTACTTGAGTCTTCTTTTTTTAGTGAGAAGACTCCATGAACAAAAGCTGATACCAGTGCCAGCAGAAGATCTAACATGCAAGATTAGGGAACTATGCCCATATCATAATACATCTCTCAGAAACTAAATAGGGAAAAAAATATCTTTCATCAAAAATAGATAAAGTTGTTATCAATTCCTCCAATTTATTTCTTGCAGCTGTGTAGAATGCCAATGGCCTTGTGGGGAATTTGCTGGGCTGTTTAAAGAGATACTGAAGGAATGAAAACTGTTACAGCTGAGTCACAAAGTCCTTTTCCCATCTAGGAGACCCAGTTATGAGCAGACAACAGAGGTGATTCCACATATGTTAAAAAGATGTGACCAGCTATTTAAACCTATATCAAGTATATAGGTTTGGGGTTTTTTGGCTGAGCCCTATCAAGTGCATAACTCAAGTATTTTACTTAATAACAACTACTGATATCTCTACACAATAATGTCACTCTCCTACTGACATACATGACTGGTATTAATTTTTATTGCTAGAGGAATTGGAGATGTCTCAGTTAAGCAGAACTCTACAGTAGAAAATCAAGAAGATATTTTCCCTTTCATTCATATCCTTTCCCAGATGGTACACTTTTCTTTCCTGTGTTAGAAAGAAGCATTCAGGGCAGAACAGCTGGAAGAAATCACACCTATTGTCCTCCTGACAGCAGACTTTCTGAGAAATTGTTGCCTCTTCTAGTTAGAGTATATATCCATAATGGCATTACAAAAGTTAAAGATGTAATTAAATAACATTTTATTAAAATCTCTATACATTGCCACATGAGAGCACAAAAAGATTAAGCATTTGTAATTTAAGTTTAAGTTACATATTTAGGCTCGTATTAGTTTCTTAGAGAGGTTAGATAGGAAAATACTAGCAAGAGAGGAAATAAAATAATTCAAAGACAAGAAATCTTAAAATGTTCTGTTTCTTTGGTTGTTCATTAGCAGAAACAATTTGCACCTCTAGGGCCCTTTACATGTAAATGCATATCTCAAAGAGCCAAGTCTTTAATTACACATCAGCAGTGGAGAAAGCATACCAAAAACAAATGTGGTAGGCCTTGTAAACCAGCAAAAGCCATGTTGCAGGGAAAGCATTTGCGAGTCAGAGAATTGTATGTAATTTATTGCCAATAAAAGCAAACTTTTGATCACTGGCTTGGGTATTTGGGAAAAAAAGAATACATACAATGAGTCAAGCTCATATATTTTCCCCTTCTCCGATGTTAATTGCCCTTATAATCATGAAGGGTTTCGCACAATTGATGAAAACTCCTCCGCTGGGGAGATGAGGTGATGAGAGGAGATTGTGGCAGCTGCAGTCCTTCAGGGTGTCCCTTGCCCCATTGTACATCCCCCGTGTTCTGAATCCCTCAGAGGTGTTCTTGTGCCATCTTGGGTGGCCTGCAGCCACAGTCCCTCAGGGCTTTATGTATGTGCCCCTCATCCACACCCCATCCCTAAATACATCTGCTGAGGGGCCTATGGGCTCGTCCAACTGCTCAAAGTTCTGGCATACTCTGAGATGTTCATGCTGGTGCCATAGCCATTGCAAATTGGCTGTGGCCAGCACAGGGTGTTCCATGGCCTCCATCACCCCCACAGACTCCTGCTGCCCAGACTTTGTAACTTGACAGCCATTACAAACTGGTGTATCTTAAAAGGTGTCAGTATCAATTCTGGTGCGAGGCAGCGAGATGCAGCTGTTTCTGGTAACACCCCAGTTAATTTTCATCCATATATGGCACAGAATCAGTCAGAACTTCATGTTTTAATAAGGAAATTCCAAACATAAATCCTCATTACTCTTACAGAAGATTTTAAACAAAGTATGAAAAGAATCCTGCTCACTCTGCTCTCACAAGACGTTCAGTTGACTTCTATGTTGCTGTGTTAGGATTATATTATGCTTTATAATGAAACTGGAGAGTATTTTATCTTGATCTCTAAAACCTTCTTTGGCTTAGATAAGCCTGGATTTCATCTTATATTTACAAGCAACCAAAAAAAGAGCCAAGTACTTTTGTATCAAGCAGTTTTATTTACACATACATTTATTATTGATACATATATTTACAGAACTGAGAGTAGACTTGAAAGCATATATAAAAAAAGAATATATAAGAATATACAAGTTTACATTTAGGTTTAAATGTCTATTGTACATCTTGAATTTTAATCCACTCATGTATACAAAATGATTTTTCAACATTTCACAATAAAATGTAAATTGATTCATATTGTTGTCTGGAAGCCATTTATATTTTTGTATGTAAGCACAACATCACATAAAGGTGGACTATATTCAAGCATCTGAATACTTCCACATATTTATTTTACAAATGTCATTCTACTGTTTGGTTACTTGATATATCTATAATATAGATATTGATATAGCCTACAATAACTAGGATGACAAGATTTTCTGTGTATGTTGCTTGCCACTAGAGCTTGTGAATATTCTGGAAGAACATCACTACATGCTTATTGCGGTGTCCCACTGCTGTCGGTCACTGCTGGAGTTGTGAGGATGGACTGAGTGTGTCCTAGGTTAAATCTCTTACAAAGACTCTTTAAGATTTATGCTGCTTTGCACTGTCTTGCCCAAATAGATTGAGATGCTGCAAGGAAGAGAGAATCAAAGATGTCAGATCTCACTGTAGGGAAGAGAAGTTATCATACACCTACTGTTTTCTTCATCCTTCTTTCAGCTCTTGAGAAGGACAAATCACTTCCACCCACCCGCAAAACTACAAACTTCCCATACATCACTGAGGTATGAACTTGGAAATTTAAATGAGTGAACAGTGGTAGGTTCAAGCTGCTTAGGCCTTAAGTTGAAAGGAAAAGATTGCAATCCCTAGTCAAGGTTTTTTTACTGCTCAACCTTTAGAGAAAGCAAACTGGATGATGCTTATGAATGAAAAGGAAATTAGTCCTAAATTTCCCCTTAAAGAAATAAAAAGTAAATAAGAATACTATACTAAGGAATTAAAAATTACTTCTGTTGCTAATAATTAAAATGTCGTGGATTTTTTTCTCATCTAATTTGTTAATTCTGTTTTGATTAATTTTACATTTAGTAAGTAAAATTTGTTGATTTTGCAGCATGACCAATACATGAATACTATGGTAATTAGTTATTACAGTAATTTCAAGTTTTTGATGGAAAAGGTGCAGAAAAATAAAACAAAATTTAGAATCTAAACTAAAACTCAGTGAAACCAGAGCAATGACTCCAGAATTACATTGCTTTAGGAATAGAATCAGGTATTCCTGCTCTTCTTTATACAAATAATTCTTACTTAACTCAATTCATTAGTTAAACTGTAATGAATAAATAAATTGGTATTTTTCACTTATTTACAGAAAAGAACTTTCCACAGATAGCTGGTTCCACAACACTGAAGAAGTATTTCTAAAATCAGTAAATGAAAACTTATACAATCCATCAATATTTGTTCAGAGTTTTCACAACTACTATTTAAATTCAGTACCTCAATAATAAAAAGTTCCTGGAATCTCATCCTTGCTTCCAGAGTGGCCCAAAGGTTTTTCATTCTGTTTGCCTTCTAGTCTGTTTTCTTGCAGCGACTCTTTTTTTATTACATCTGCTCTGATATAACTGCTTCTGGAAATTATCCAGTCTATTCAAATACATATAGATTCATTGTGACTGTATTTTTGGTTACCTCTTGAAGAATTCATTTTATTCATTCATCCATAAAGTATAGTGACTAGTGTGAATGACAAGTTCACTTCCATAAATTCTATCCAAGCTATGTTTTTCAAATGAATGAAAGCCAAAGAAAGGGGAATATTTCGGATGTATTTCACATATAAAATGAACTAAAAAAAACCCAACCCAAACCAAAATGCCCAACCAAACAAAAGTCCAAACAAATTAACCCCTCATAGCATTGAATTTCTGCATAGAATCATCTAGTTCTTCTCTGGCAAAAACCATGTTTTCTCTCCTAGAGGTCTGACTTGTAGTATTTTTAAGAAACATGAGACAAGTTTACAGCTCCCCTTTTTGTTTAGACTCCTATTTTTCATATCCTATTACACTTAATGAGATTGGAAACCTGTATTTGTGTCTAGGAGCTATGAAACTGGCTCAGCATATTGCATGCAATGCAAATAACTGGAAATCAAGTGGTGAGAGCAGAAGACACATTAATTATTCATAGAACTAAATGTATTGAAGAGCCCACATTACAACTCACAAAGGAGTATCTCTGAGTCCAGTGAGGGGAGGAGTAACTGCCTTCAAATCCAGTTAAAGTGCACCTGACACACAAGAGGATGGTTCTCAAAGTGACCGTGAGAATTTTCAATAAAAGCTAGGGTTTTAAAGAAGTTTCTGTGCCCAAATCCTAGTGAAAGTCAGTGAGATATGGGAATTTAATTCCCTTTTTCAAATCATAGGTCAAACAAGTGGAAAGATCTGACCTACATTATATTTTGGATTTCTGCTTATCTACCTTTGTTAAGAATTTTGTAGCATTTTTTATCCCATCTACATGTTGTGTCTGAAGTCTTGTCAAACTATAGGGAAATCTAAGACTTTGGGGGAAAGTGCTAGTATATTTATTGTGAATGGACACAAAGGAAGGGTCTTCCAATGTAACCTGAATAATTTTTACCATTGTATCAGTGAAACTCAGGTTCAGCTTATGCATATGGCTGGCAATTTTCTTTTGTATTTACCTTCCATATTCTGTAAGTGTTCTTCTATAGTACTCAATCTTTTTTTTTCAGTTTTCACTTCACTAAAAAGTTTCCAAATGGTGTAAAGAGCAGTAAAGACTTCTGCCATTTGATCTCTAGTATACCTTAGAAGCAGGCAAGAGATCTGTGGATCACATGTTAGTCTAAATAAAAGAAAATATTTATATGTTTCACTATAACAGTGTTGCATAAATAATCACTACTGATATTTAAATTTTGGTAGCTAAAAGTCTTCTAGATGAGGGATATTTCATGGTTTATGCACATTTTACTACTTAGTATATTTTTACAGAAAATAATACTGGTTTGTCTAAAATTTCTACTTTCCTGAAAGTGTCTGAAAATGAATATTGCATTCTTAGTATCAGTCTATGCCCCAAGGTGCTTTATTACCTATTGCTTGTAGGGATGTTGTTGCAGCTTGGATAAGCAAAGCCTTTTCAGTATGCATTAATAAAAATATATGATAGAATTATAAAGTTAGTTGATACTTCATATGGATTACTGAACATTACCAAACTTATAGAGATTGTAAGCATTCAGTACTGTTATATTTTGGGTACCTCCTTTTTCTGAGTTAGCCCACAATTTTCTACCAGGGAAAATTAACAGGAAAAAGAAAGGTATTTTCTTCTTTGTTTGTTTGGTTTGGTTTGGTTTTTTTACCCCCCTGTTTTTGTCTGTGGGAGTCTTTAACAGTCTAGAAATTGCCAAAAAAATGCAGCTTGATTCATTTATGATTTTTTCAGATGAAAGTGAAGACATACTGCTGCAGGGAAAAACTACATAGTTTAAGTCAAATTAGAGTTGAAGTGATTTAATTATTTATTAACAACACATAATTAACTAGCAATCAGTGAAGTATGTATTCAGAGTCAATATTGGTATAATAACAGATAAAGCACATCACTAGACAGTTAGAAGCAAAAAATAATAAATACCTGCAAATTCCAAATTCCAAGAAGTTCTAATTGTGCATGCATACATGCATACACATGCACACAGATATGTGTACCTCCCTGTAGGTTTTGGAGGATGCAGACTCCCATCATCTGAGCACTACGGACCCCTGCCAGTACAATCCTGCTGTTTGAGAGCCCAGCCCTGTGTCCCAGCCCTGTCGCATCCCTTGTTACCCCAGAGGTGGCAGCCCACAGGAAGAGGCAGACCCTTATGCACCCTGGATCCGGGCCCCCATGGTGCCCCTATGCTAGCCATGAGTGAGCTGCATTTGGCTGCTGGCAGCAACCATGGCAGGAAGGCATGGGGCCACTTCTGGCAGGGTCTTAACTGCTGGAGCCTCCCCCACTCTCTCCACTGTCACAAATTTTCATTCTTATTTTATACTTCCTTTGAGGTTGAGTCCTTCTTTGTTTCCAGCATCTCCTTGAAATGGCCTGGTTACTGTTTCATCCGGTTGATGCTCATGCTTCTCTTTCATATACTCAGTTTTGAACAAATAAGTCCCAGACAATTTTACATATCCAATCCACATGCACACAGTGCACACCCCCAACTTTATGTTAACAAATATTGATAACCAGTTTGTTTGCCAGAGATGGGCCATGCAAGCCAACCCATACATACAAAACACATGTTTGAGCAGTAGAATACCATACTGGACAATGGTTTCTGTGGTTTGTAATTCAGCCATTGCCTGTTCATCTGATGTACGAGAAACTGCAAAGAGTAATATTCTGGAGCAACGTTAGCACATGTAATAACATAGTGACTTTTATAGTTACATTTAACACTAACAGTGTAAAGTGCATTATTTTCTCTTATGAGTTGCTTTAAAAAGAAATTCTCCTTTTCCTAATGATTATAGCACTTATATATATTTTATACATGTGCGTTATTCCCTTTATCACAGTTCTGAGCTCTCGTGTGAAGATGATTGTGCAGAACCTTCTACCTATTTCCATGTTGCTTTGGTGAAGAGCGAAGTGGTAATTTGCTACATCAGCAAGTGTATAAAAGCAAAATAACATCGTATTAAAGCAGTGGAGGCACAATTCTGTGTGTCCTCAAACACCCTCTGCTTCTCAGTGTATACTAAATCAGGAAAGGAAGGAAGTTGGAGTGTTCACAATCTGTGAAATCCTGGAATGCCAGGGTTTGAAGATTTGGTTGGTTTTTTTTCACTGCTTCTCACTTCTCTGCACAATATATCAGTTTCTATATCCATATGGTATCTAATATAACTGGTCCTAAATCTAGGTCAATTAGTAACTCTATATGAAAATATTAAGTGCTAATAAAACCTACCATCTTTTTAAAAAATATTGGACCTTTAATTTCAGTGTATATACTTCTACTTATTTATGCCCAATATTACTTGCCTTTGCCTTTTCTTTGGGTTCCTTCCCCCCCCCCCATAACAGAATACTTGAGGCATTATATCTAGTTCTGTATTAATAATCAAGTAGGAGTTTTTCTTTGGACTACATATAAGAAGGTATTTGATAGGGCTTTTTCTTCCTGCTTTTCAAAAAATATTGAAAACAAAAATGCTTCTATAATATAGAACTTACAAGTTTAATGTGTCTAATCCAGAGTGGTAACAGTAAATTTAAAACTTATGGTTTATTAATTTTTTTGTACCACTGAGAAAGAGAATAAAAACCAAAGAAGGGAAAGCTTTACTGACCTTATGCCCATGAGCAGGTATACTGTGGACTTCGTGGAAGAGAACCTACAATCCTGTTCTATCATTGTCCTTATGAGAAAAAGGTCACACAAATTCTGATGCTGGAAAAATGAAGGAGATAGATTCTAAAATAAGGAAATTATGATAAATATATTCTTTTGCAATTGCATTTAACATTCCAGATGATTGGTATTAGCATTAGGTTAAAATATTTATGACACTTGTTCTGGATAAATTGCATCAATATAATTTATTATTTAAGAAGAAGTGAGAATAATCTGCTTCAGTGAAGATAATATTGTTATTCATGTTATTCTGATGAATACCAACTTTAAACAAGTGGAAAAATGTTAAGTCTTTGTACACTCTTGGTTTTAGAAAACTGTAACAATGTTATGATTTTAAATATCTTTTAATTTAGAAAAGGACATTCAAAAAAGGCAAGGATTAAAATGTCTGAAAATAAGGAGTATGAATATGCCTCTCAGACATCATCAGAGTATAGTCTGTTACTGAGGCACCACTGTATTGGCACGGGGTCAATCAGATTAGCCCTCAGTAGATTTTACAGTCCTTCAGTTGTTTATAATATCATGGATTGTTCCTTGCAAATGCATTTTAAAAACACAATATTAATGATGATAATGCACTTGTCTTTAACTGCATGTAATGTAGATAGCATTCCTTTTGTGGCATCCCAATAGTACTATGACAACTCAAATAAAGGAATAACCTCCAAGTACTTAGGAAACAGCAATAAACTAAACTAAAGACATGCAAGAGTTTTGAATTGAAAGTCTTATTTGATATCTGAAAGATTCTTATGAGACTGCAGTTATTATTTGTTTAGCATTAATATGTAAAAATCTAGAAA